>NC_081420.1:28823556-29027835 GCF_949786415.1 Peromyscus eremicus
ATTGGTTTCTACATAGTTACTAAAGCATCTCTCTGTGACCAAAGTACCTTGGAGAAGCACTTGAAGGGACAAAGGACTTATTTCAGCTCAGGGTTTCAGAGGATTCATTTCCATCATGGAAGGCAAGATGTGGTGGTGAGGAGGGATGGAGGAGGACCCTCCATCATGGCTAACCAAGAAGCAAAGGGAAAACAGGCTGGAACTAGAAGCAGCTAAAACCTTCAAAGGCCTCTGCCTACTGATGTACTTCCACCAACAAGGCTCTGCCTCCTAAAGGCACCAGGGAACAAGCATCCAAATCATGAGGCTATGGAGACCACACAGATCCAAACAGTATCAGCTTCACACGAGAGACATCCAGGCCCTACACACTGTATTTTGGTGCCTTTTTTCAAAGATCTGATTCACAACAGAAATTCTCACAGTGTGGGATCATATGAAAACAGCAAGAGAGGGCACACAACCATACATTTTTATCCCGAGTACAATGAGAGCAGTTTGATTTCGTTTCCTGATTTTTGACTCCCTGCTGAAAATGGAAATCACGGTTACTGTTGGCTTCCTGTACTTTCAGTCTTAAGGCAACGCTGGTGGAGACTGCAATCACTTCTGAACAACACAGATCACAGTGACCCATCTGGCCCAGTTAAGCCGGCACAGGGAGGACACTGGAGGGAAATGACTATGCAAAGACTAATAGGTTTTGAGGAACAAAATAATTCCTTCTAATACTGACACTTCATAGCTGACAGCACATGATTTTACTGGTGGCTTTATATGCTGAATAAACCCAGCAGTTCACTGTCTTGAAAATCTTCTCTAAAAGTCAGTGGTAACATGGACCCTGACCAATGCGTTTCTTAAGTCTGGAGCTTGTAGACTGCATGCTGGCCAAGCTTCTTGTTAGGTCCAAAGACAACCCCCCCAACCCACCCCCTCACCTCACCCCACCTCATACCCCACCCCACGCGCAGAAAAAAAGTTGCCCTAGATAGAAGGACAGTTAAACAAACCTAAAGGCAGGTTTCGGTTCACCAAGAACTACCTTCAGTCCTCCAGGAACATCCTCTATCTAACCTTGCCCCAAAGGTCAACTACTTCAGGCAAGGGCTCCTAGTTAGGGGCCTTATCAGCCTGTGTCAGCTCAGATGCCCACCCTGCTGACTGTCATATACGATCTGCTTGCTTTTCTGCCATTTTTCTCCTCTCTCACCCCCCACCCCAAGAGATGGCCTTGGCAGTTTGATCCACAACAAGCCTTTCTTTCTACCCATGGAACAGTCTATTTTGGCAGTTTCTCGGCACCATTGCTAGCACTTCTAAGTGGGGGCCTTGTAAGTGAGACCCAGGATACAGAAAAGGCCCAACATGTTTCACCCCTGCAGGGAAACACAAACTCTTGGGGGACTCTGCTCTGGGAAGGAATCCTTTCTAAGCATGTAGGGTTCTCATCTGAGCAAGTAGCATCCTGTGGACAGATACTTAATCACTAGACACCCAAGCCTTTTCCTCTCTGCAGTAGGGTCTCTCTTCTAGTGCGGTCCCTGCAGCCAAGTTCCTTTTAATGACAGGATCCAGTGTAGCATGAATCTTAAAAGGTCTTATTAATAATAATAATAAAAAAAACAACTCGGGGACAGGTATTGGGGTGGACACTGGAAGATCAGAGAAACAGAACAAGCCACAGACCTCACCTTGCCAGTCCCTTGCCTGATCTCGTTTCCTCAAACTGGAAGCCTCTGTGTCCTCATCTGAATGGATTTCAGCTGAACTGCTGCTAAAAGCCTAAAAGCTTAACAAAGGCCTAATTCCTGGTCCTCATGCCTTATATACTTTTCTGCTTCCTGCCATCACTTCCTGGGATTAAAGGTGTGTGTCACCATGCCTGGCTGTTTCCAGTGTGGCTTTGAACTCACAGAGATCCAGATGGATCTCTGGCTCTGGAATGCTAGGATTAAAGGCGTGTGTGCCACCATTTTCTAGCCTCTGTATCTAGTGGCTGTTCTGTTCTCTGACCCCAGATAAGTTTATTAAGGTGCACAATATATTGGGGAACACAATATCACCACAATCCAGGATGTCTCCATCATTTCCTCAGTTTCCATCTAGTAGTCCCCCAATTGTAAGAGCACAAGGGGAGGCCACTGCACAGGCCTTTGAGATCGCTTCAGGCCCTCAGTTGGACTGCTTCCACAAAAATATGGGGAGGCTTTTCATTGGACTACCTTGTCTGGCCCAGAAAACCTGAGCCATGAAAAGGTGCTGGACGATCTTGGCAACTTGATTTCCTTCTATTGGAAGGTTGCCTCGAGGTGGGGAGGCGTGGGCAAAGCCATCTTTACGTGGAGCTATCATTTAGGCTGTTCCAGTATTCCAACATGCTGGAGTGATAGAAAGGTGGGGAGGGATTTACAGATGAGTGTATCAGAAGAGTGATGCATTTTTTAAAAATTACAAAATTGTATATATAGTTTAATGACAAAAATATATATCACATACACAGGCATCCATGATCAAAATGACTAGAAGACTGTCAAAATGATAATGCATGCTTCCTGATTAATAGTCCATGAGGGACGTTTCCATGTCTAGATTTGAAAAATTCTCTGTAAGAAGTGTTACATTTACAAAGTGCAAAATAAAACTCTGTAAATATCTAGTTTAAAGTATGTAAAAACTCCAGAGAAGGAAAAAGAGAACAGGTTAGACCATTTTCTGGGACAGCTGGTTAGAACTTTGCCTCTAGTTTCCCATTGCTTTGATAACTTCCTGTGCTCTGTGAACTGACCTACTTTGCACCCCAGCTGTGCCCAGCTTCTCTTCTTCCTGCGTGGGCAGCAAGTCCTGTCCTGACGTTATTCGAGCTCCATCAGCCCACAAATGAGCATGCCCCATTTGTAATCACACAGATGTTAGACATGGACCATTAGGACAAGTGAGATGATGCCACAACAGTCTCACCCAGGGAAGAAGGAGGAAATGGAAGACTCATGTGCTGCAGAATAATAAAGACCATCTGTCACGTTCACAGGGCCAGCCTCTGCATCTCTTAAGAACAAAGTCCTCAACGTCCTTCCAGGAACAGCAGAATGAGGCTGCAGCATTTCCTTCTCGGTACAGCACAGGACCCTTTTCTTTGTAGCCTGTCTTCTGGTCAGTAACCTTCTGGTCAGCTGATGAGTGGCCAACTCATCATTTTCTGAACATCAATCACTCCGTGAGACAACCAAATTCCATGGACTTGGCCCTCTCAAGACTAGTCCTGGACTCAGAGCTCTCTTCTCCCTCTCTCTCTCTCTCTCTCTGGGGGCTGAGGGACAAAACAAATATGAGGGTCAGTGTGAGCCTAAGAGTGTCTCTGGGTATCATTTTAGGGTCCCCCAAACAAGAGATGACCTAGAAAACATGGCTTTGTAGTTTTGTAAGGGTTGTTTGAAAGGGACACATAGCAGTCACCCTTGTCTACAATGTTACTTCCCAAGGTTTTAATTGCTCTTGTTAACTGTGGCCTGAAAACATTAAATGGAAGAGTTCAAGAGTAAACAGTCTGTAAGTTTTAAATGGCTCACTATTGTGAGTAGGGTCAAGAAATCCTTCACCATGTGTTGTGTCCCCACGGGATGTGAATTATGCTGTGTCCAGTGTAGATACTAAATACACTGACATTTGTTGATCATGTAGTGGCACCTCAGTTAGCAGAGAGAAGTCCACTGGAGTGCCTCAGTGTGAGACAAACAATACTGGTTGTGATTATATGTAGTTGAATGTGATTGGCCCCTGTAAACATATTAAGAGGTATGGCCTTGTTGGAGTAGGTATGACCTTGTTGGAGGAAGTGTGTCATTGTGGGGGTGGGCTTTGAGGTTTCCTATGTTTAAGCTTCATTTGATGTCATAGTCCACTTCCTGTTGCTTTCTGATCACGATGTAGCCAGCACCATGTCTACCTGCATGCCACCATGCTCCCCACCATGATGATAATGGACTGAACCTCTGAACTATAAGCCAACACCTCCATTAAATGCTTTCCTTTATAAGAGTTGCCATAGTCATGGTGTCTCTTCACAGCAACAGAAACCCTAATTAAGACATGGGCCATACTAGTAGGAGCATGGAAGACAGTGAGGCTAAGAATTATTTGAACTATGGGGGGCTCACTCAAGGGGTTTCAGAGGAGAAACATTTTAGTGTGTAGCCTAGAGATCATTTTTGTGATATTTTGCTTAAGAATATTTGCCTTTGCTGGGCAGTGGTGGCACACGCCTTTAATCCCAGCACTCAGGAGGCAGAGCCAGGTTGATCTCTGTGAGTTCGAGGCCAGCCTGGTCTACAGAGCAAGATCCAGGACAGGCACCAAAACAACACAGAGAAACCCTGTCTCAAAAAACAAAAACAAAACAAACAAACAAAAAAAGAATATTTGCCTTTTGCCCTTGTCCAAAGAGTATGCCTGAGGCTAAAGTGAAGAGTTTTGGATTAATTCTGTTGGCAGAGGAAATCTTAAAACAGACTGGTAGAGACTCTGTTGTGTGGTTATTAATGGTAACTAGTGAAGATTTATAATGAATAAGAGCAAGCTGAGCATGGTAAATTATAAAATGTAAATTTTGAGGAGAAAAAGAAGCACCAGGAAGTGGAATGGAGCTAAGTCCTGTGTTCAAGGAGATAAACAGATTAGGAAATGGAATAAAGGTAGTGGTGACCTCAGGGCAAGATCCTACCCAGCCAAGTTTCCAACTTGTGAAAAGGAATTAAAGAAAAGCTTAGAGCTGGATGTGATGGTGCACACCTTTAATCCTAGCACTGGGAAGGCAGAGCCTGGCGGATCTCTTGAGTTTGAAGCCAGCCTGGTCTAGAGAGCAAGTTCAAGGAGAATCAAGCTTAGGCACTGGAAGGCAGAAAGCTGGTTCAGATATAATTGAAAGAGAGGGCCATGTTCCAGCCCCATCAAACAGCAGAACTTGGCAGCTTAGGCCATGTGGTTCTGGCTTTAGAGTTAAGGATAGAAGAACTGGGTTATGGAATTTGCCCCTGCACCCAAGGACAACCGCTCCTGCCAGGCGTGTGTCAGGGTGTCTCTGAATGGAGGCCTAGAGAGGCTATTGTGTGAAGCTGTGAAGTTGAAGCCTGGACCCCAAGATGTTGGAGATGCCAATCATGGGATATCTGCAGTCAACTTTTCTATGCAAAAGTGTCTTTTTGTATCTCTCAACAAAAAGGCAAAACAAAACTGATCTTGGCTACTGAAAACAGCCTTTTCCGAACTGTGGCTAGGACACATTGATGGATCAGGAAATCTGTGTCGTGGGCTAAAACTAGCATTTCGAATGTCTAGAAGTGGAATGAGAATAAATGTATTTCTAATGAATAGTCTTGGTACAGGACAAAAAAACACTGTTTAACCTGAGAATCACAAGAGAAAAACTAGCTCCACAATTCTGAGCCAAATCTGAAGCAAGCATTAATTTAATACTGGCCAGGATGATGGACTCTGGCCAGGTCCATTTCAGAGTTCCCAGGAAATGGCCATGAGTCACATTTTGCAGAGATTTCAAAGGCCACAACTATAAGGCCACCATATTTCCCATCAGGTCCAATCAGGGGCAAGCATACATCCTTTCATATTTCCTGTGTATGCACCTCCATGTACATCCAATCAAGCTCACTTGGTGCAAATAAACTTCTCTAGGGGAGCAAAAGCATGTGGCTTGTTATTTCCCAAGAACCATAGCTCCCAGCATTTCAGGAAGTTATCTGTCCTTGGGCAAGTAGGCAAGTGGGGCTTACAGATTAATTTTTGCTCTTAGAGAACAAAGCAAAAGTAATTCGGCAAGGTGGTTTCTCTTTCTGCAGAAAGGGTGCACCGGGACCCAAACTGTGCTGGCACACACTTTCACCAAATTGGCATCTGTCTTTTATCTCTGATGTAGGCATTGACTATGTCTCATCTCATGGATGGGAGCTCAACTTCACAATATGACATGGATGGCTAATTGGTACAAAGGAAAAAGGGGAGGGCCTTTGTCCAGCTACCTTTGATAGAAAAGAGAGTTTCTCATAATAAGAATGAATTGAAAACATCAGTCATTGCATATAGAGATGTGGAGTACCATTCTCTACAGCTTTTAGTCCAGTTGTATGTATGAAAATATATGTGTATCTGTGGGTGGGATCTGTACACTCAGGAGTTGGAATGCATTTTCCTCCCACCTAAAGAAGATCATGGCTAAAGAAGTTTGAAAACTACTGGTCTAGGTGGTGGGGAGATATACAAAAGTGCCTGCACTTAGGATGACATTAAGCCCTGATAAACAAACTGCAAAGGGAAAACATCATCAGTAGAAAATCCAGCTAATCTCTGTCTACCTCAGTCCAAGCATGGCTTGTTTGAGACACACAGAAAGAAGTGGAGCTCATTCAGCTAGCATGGAAAGAATGTCCAGGCAGGGTATGTATTGACCATGTATCTACTGAATGCATAGCAGATGAAACATCTGAAGTTGAACCATTGTATGTCAGGACCATCTCTGTGTTTGGTTTCTGTCCCCAGCTCATGGTGCAGAACTTGTAAAACCCTTGGCATTTCTTAAGTGATGGGAGTACCTGCTGTTATTCATAAGGATCACCTTTAACTATGTGTATCTGAGTTTATGTTAACGTGGAGACTCTTAGTGAACTAATGGATAGCTTCAATTAAAAAGAAACCACACTTCTCATAGCAACATAGTGTTAGAAGTTATCATACTAGTACACCCTACAGTTGTTTAGCATTCAGGGAGAATAAGTTCCCTTCCCCAAGGCTACTTAGCTGGTCCATGGAAGAACCAAAATGTTCAGATAGATAGCCATGCCTTGAACCCAAGGCCTTGGTCACTTTGCTGTATGACACCAAAGTTGTGGTGCTTCTCTGGACTGGGTAGTTTCCAAGGTAAAGGGAAGGCTCGCAGAGAGGAGAGCAGTGGAAAGGCATGTCAGGACCTAGGATGCATCGAACCAGAAACAGCAGTAGGGAGGGGCCAGCAGATGAGACTTTGCTGAGTGGGAAGTAAAGGTTACAAGGAGTAAAGAGAGTGAAGCTTAGAAAGGCAGAGTGGATTTGGATTTGGACATCGTAAAGGTACAGCGAGACAAATGGTGCTGCTCTCTAAGCTACAGATGGTCTATTGTGTAAGTAAAGTGAAGAGGAAACCAAGGTCATTGGTCATAGGAGGTCAAGGAGCTTTGAGTACAGGATGGAAGACTTCTGGCAGCCAGAGATACAGGCAGGAAGTCAGATGGAAAGAAAGTATGTGAGGTAGGTGCTAAGGCCCTTCCCTGAAGCTTATGGCAGAGAGATGTATACTTGAAAATAGCTCGTAAGCTTGGAACAAGGAACCATCAATGACAATGTCATGTTATAGTGACAAACATTGTTAGGATGCTCCTAGATGCTACTGGAAGCATGAAATGATGAACAGATTGTAGAGATGAAAAAACTTCAGTGCAAAAAAAAAATTATAAACAATGCCCCACTCTTTTTTTAATCTTTATTTTCAGATAGACTCTTATGTGGGTCAATGTTGTGGAATATTAGTTGAAGATGTATTACATTTGTTTATGCTATGGAGCATTTGTTTAATGATGGAAAGATGTGTTGCATTCTTTTATGTTGCATTTGTTTAACTCTGTGAAGCTGTGTTACTTTGCCTGTCTAAAACACCTGATTGGTCTAATAAAGAGCTGAACAACTAATAGCTAGGCAGGAGAGAGAAATAGGTGGGGCTGCTAGGCAGAAAGAATAAATAGGAGGAGAAATTTGGGAAGAGGGATCAAGGAGTGAAAAAAAGGAGAGGGAGAGGAGGACAACAAGGGCCAGCCACCCAGCTACACAGCAAGCCACAGAGTAAGAAGGAAAGAAAGGTATATAGACTAGAGAAAGACAAAAGCCCAGAGGCAAAAGGTAGGTGGCATAATTTAAGAAAAGCTGGCTAGAAGCAAGCCAAGCTAAGGCCGGGCATTCATAAGTAAGAATAAGTCTTTGTGTATTTATTTGGGAGCTGGGTGGCTGGTCCCCAAAGAGTAAAGAGTAAAAAAAAAACAAACAAAAAACAAAAACAACAGCAGCCCAGGCTGGCTTCAAGCTCAATATGTACTCAAAGCTGGCATCATATTCCAGATCTCCCTTCCTGTACCTCCAAAGTGCTTGGGTTACAGGTGTGTGCCACCATACCTTACTATGATGTTTAATAGAAATAAAATACCAGACGAAATGTTGCAATATGAAAGAAGAAAGATTAACAAATAATTTATAAAACACTCAAGAAAATAATAAACAAAACAACAGAAATGACAGAGAGTGAATAGGCAACCCACTGAAAAACAAGAAGAGATACTTTATCCTCTTTGAAATCCCGGGGAATCCAGTACTTACCTTTTATCCCAGCACTTAGGAGGCAGAGCTCTGTGAGTTCAAGGCCAGGGTGTTCTACATAGTGAGTTGTAGGCTAGCCAGGGCTACAGAGTAAGGGCCTGTTTCAAAACAAAGAGAGATACAGATAGATAAATAGATAGATAGATAGATAGATAGATAGATAGATAGATAGATAGATAGATAGATAGAATTTCAGTAATGAAATAAAATCTTCACTATAACACCTTTTAAAAAAGTGTTGTAGAAAGAAATGCTTTTTATAAATGGTGAGAACTTACATTGCTGCAATCTTTTGAACGGCTTTTCAGCTTCAGTTATCTCTTGCTAAGTAACAAAACCCCATCACAGCAGGCATTTCAATTTTGTTTTCAGTAGCTTCAAATTAGAACGTATCCATCCATCCCTAAATAAGAAATTGATTAGTGATAGTACATTCTATTAGAGTGTGGAAGTCCTACTATAAAAACAGCGGTTGGGATAAAGCACACAGCACTCATATTTTAGAGAAAGAGTACTTCAGGGATGAGTGACATTTCTGTCTTTTGGAGGGAGACTTTAGCCTAGGTTATTATATCCATTTTTTTTTTAAACAAGTGGATATTTGCTGGGAAGCTGTGGGGCAAATCTACCTGGGTTAGAGCTCTGGAGGGAAGGGATTAAAGTACTGCCCCTGTCACCTGAGCAAACCACAGTCAAGTATCCATCATGCAGCCCTTGGGAGTGGCTGGGGCACACACAGGTCTCTTGGAGGACCTCAAGGAGGACCCCTTGCAGAGTGAGGACAGTGACCCTGACCTGATATCCAGAAAGGTTTTTTTTTTTTTCATTTAAACATAACCAGTCTGGTTCTATTTGATTTTAGCCATTCTTCTCTATTTTAAAATAATCAAGTTAACCCATACTTTATCTTGAAGCTTCCAATCTCCTCCTCAGAAACCAGGCTTTCATCATGGTTTCTGCAGTTTCAAAAAAAAAAAAAACAGATTAAATTTTCATTAACATCTATGTTGTAAGTATATTTTATGTTTTAATAGATAGCACATTTGTATAGCTCACAATTCAAAAGGTACAACCTGATCTACTGTGGAAAGTGTGTCTTTCACACTCTTGTCTCCTAGCTGCATTATTCTTTCACTCAGAGTAAAACAATAGTTTCTAGAATCTTGTACATCTTTTTCAGAGATATTTTATGTGCCATATATTTGGGAAAGAATTCTGTATCAGTTTGCCTCTGCTTTTTTTTTTTTTTTTTTTTTTTTTTTTACAAAGCGTCATATAACGCTTTCTGACAATTTATATAGGCACATATATGTGTATACACACACACAAACACACACACACAGCACTTTTTTTTTCCTACTTAAAAAACGTGTCTTGAAGCACAAGGCAGGGTGAAGAGATTAGGAAAAATCCTCTGCCCAGAGAGACATCTGTAAATTGATCAAACTTAGCAAAATCGAATCAGTAGAACTCTCTGGAGATTGATCAAAGTGCTCATAGCAGACATGAGCAAGCATGCGCACAGTGCACATCTGTGGAAACAGTGAGGCAGAGGGAGGCTGCGGTACTCGGCTCTGTGCCACAGAGCTGCTGGGGCTGAGCAGAGGCCCCGCCTTCACCTCCTCCAGCCCCCTGGAAAGAAGCGCCATTACCAGTTGATTGAATGGGTATGGATAGGTCCCACCTCCTCAGGCTCCCAACTGTGGAAGTCTTACAGGACACAGGGTGTATGTATCAGGGTTGGCACATAAATGTTGGTGAACAGAGCTCTTGTTAGCACCCCAACACAGAAGGGATGTGTCGAGGATGACGTCAAGCACAGCCCCCCACTCCCTCACAGAAGTATTTGTGGAGGAACAGCTCGACTTTGCGCAGATATGCTCATCTCTGACAGATTCCTGAGGTGGAAGCATTACTCCAGGTAGATTTGGCAACCAGTCCCCTCCTCAGCTCTGGGGACCCAATCACACAGATTAGCAGTGGCATTAGTTCCCTTCAGTCATACAGACCTAGTTCCTGCTCAGTTTGGAGGTCACAGGTGGCACAGCTCTGGAAGAGTCATCCCCACCCTTTCCCACATTGTAATCTGTGTTGAGGAACACATTTGTGCTGCCTTCAACAGTGGCCATACACCACCCTGTGCCAGGCTCTGCTTTAACTGTATAAGACGGTGAATTGATTTATGCCCCTGGGTCATGACTGAAAACGGTAAAATAACTAACTAGTGACTAGTGGAGGCGGCTCACACTTAGTTGTTATAATAAGAAGAACTCAGACTTGAAGACAAAATCTAGGGGTTTGAGCAGAGGCAGAAAAAGCTTCAAAAATGCAAGGACAATACTGTCAATGGGCTAACAACAGTCTCCAGAGCAGGAAATCAGGGTCCAGAGCTGATGCCTTCTTAAGACTGAAATGTGCAGCTTTCAACAGCAGTTAGGAGTCACACGGAGAAACAGAAAGAGCAACCCGGGCATAGGCAAACACTCAGCAGTAGAAAGAACCTCTAAAGCATGCAGATGTTGGGTGTGACAGAGAATGATTTCAAAGCAGCTACCACAACCATGTTCAAAGAACCACAGGAGACCACTTCCTTTTTTTTTTCTTTTTTTCTTTTTTTTTTTTCCGGAGCTGAGGATCAAACCCAGGGCTTTGCGCTTGCTAGGCAAGCACTCTACCACTGAGCTAAATCCCCAACCCAAGGAGACCACTTCTGAAGAACCAAAGGAAGGAGGTGATAATGTCATATGAAACAGAAAATGTAAATAGTGCCTAGAACATGGAACCAAAGGAAAATATAAGAACTGAAGTGAAAAATTCACTGATCTTGACAGTAGATCTGAGCAGGCAGGGGAAAAAAAAAACAAAAATAAAAACAAAAGGCAGGCAGGGGTAAAGATAGAGTAATAGAGACCATGCAAAGAGGAATAATAATAAACTGAGCCTCATGGGATTATGGACAGCGTTAAATATACCAACACAAGCATGCTGAGTGTACCAGAAAGAGAGGAGAGAACAGGGCAGGAGAAAGTGTCTAGGGCTGGGTACTTGCTCCATGTCTGACAACCTGAGCTTGATCCTTTCCTGGAACCCAAGGAAAGAGAATAGATTCCCACAAGTTGTCTTCTGGCCTCCACGGGTCCACTAAGTCACGTGTGTCCCTGCTCCCCAAATAAGTAAATAAAAATGTCTTAATTTTTAAAAAGTGTTCCAAGAAGTAATGCCTGGCCGGCACATACATACACCTTTAGCCCCAGCACTTGGGAGACACAGGCAGGTGGATCTTTATGAGTTGAGGCTAGCCTGGTCTACATAGTGAGTTCCAGGTCAGTCAAGGTTCTTTAGTGAGAGCTTGTCTAAAGAAGACAGAACAAAGCAAAGTAAAACAAAACCCACTAAACCAAGCAAATAAACAAAACAAGGCGGGGTGGGGGGGTGTAATTTGAGGAGGGATCAGGGGTTAAGAGCGCTGATTGCTCTTCCACAGGACAGGTTGGTCCCCAGCACCCACAAGGCGCCTCAGAACTTGCTGTAACTCCAGTCCCAGGGGATCTGATGCCCTCTTTTGGCTTTCAAAGGTGCCGCACACTTTTGGAGCACAGACTTACATGCAAGGAAAACGTTCACACACACAAAATGGTTAAATAAAATAAACCGAGAAAAGTGATAGCTGAAGAAAGAGTTGCCATTTGGAGAGTAGGAAGGGAGTCACGAGGAGGCCACAGGGAGAGGGGAGAGCAGTAGAAGGGGGCGGGGGCAAAGGACAAAGAAAGATGGTGATGTACCATAACAAAAGCCATCACTTCATATGCTAACTTCAAAAGTGAGCCTGACAACCTGAGTTTGATCTCCAGACCACCCTGGAGGAAGGAGAGAACCAGCTCTCACCCGTTGTTCTCTGACTCCCACCGTGTGCTGTGGTTCATGGGTACACATGCATATGTATACCAAATGAGTAAGAGACAAGTTCTAGAAAGATTTTTTTAAAAAAAAATTACATAAACATGTTTTTAAGTAATGGCTAAAAATTTCTAACTTACTGAGAAGAACTAATCTATATATCTGGAGGGCTCAATTAATTCTAAGTAGGATTAAAACAGGGCCACAAATGAGTATAGAGTAGTGATGTGAGATCAGGCAAGAAATGGACAATTTTGAAAGCTTAAGAAGAAAAATAATTCATCAGATAGAGTAGTGTGAATTGCTTCTGCCCTCATAGGGGAAACCAAAGACTATATTTAAAATTGTTTCTTGTAAAACCTGAGTCATCCTTAAAAGAGAGGTTGAGACGTTTCCAAGAAGACTGTCCCAAGTCATCCTGAGGCAGGCCAGTCAGACTCCCAGAGAAGGAAGACTGTAAGCAGGCTGCTAAGTCCAGCACATCTGTCAGAGAAAGGTAGTTTCCAAGCTTTGGAATCCTCTTCAAATATTTAGAATGCAGTTAGGGATTATGCTGGTTTAGTAAAGTGGTGTTTGTAGGCTCTTTTCTAAGACCCATGGCTTAACTAGTCTTAGGTAGTTGGCTAGGTTACCAGTACCCCAGGCACTGTTATCTTCATATTGAGCAGGTCTTAGGTCCAATTAAAGAGCTGTTGGTTACCACCAATGCATGCCACTGCTGCACCCGTGGGTTCTTGTGCCATGCTGATGTTCTTGTGGGTCAGAGGTGTCATAGCAGGGTAGGACTGTTGGTTGCCTCCCTCCTTCAGAAGCTTGCATGTCCCCAGGGAGGAGGTTTTCAGGTCAGTTCCAGCTCAGAGGACTCTGGGCCCTGTGACTGAAGTGTATGACATCTCCAGGAATGGGGACTTACCTTCCACCTCTGGGAGACACCAAGGGCAATGGAAAATGCTTTGTTTTGGGAGTCTCTTGCACATCTTGACCAACAGCTCAAAAGAGGACTTCTCATGGCTGGTATTGGGGGTTTTGTTATATGGTCTTTGTCTCTTGGAGGGAGCATTGTTAGTCCAGATGGGAAATTTTCATTTAAACTACATATGTATATTATAGGTATTTTTAGGTAGATACTCAATAGTATGATTCCTTATGACTTCTCAGATATCCTTACTGTTATTTTACCCTCATCTTTTGTATTTCCTCACTCATACCTCCCTAATTAGAGCTCCCTGTTTTATAATAATAAAAGGTTTTTAAAGTGGGTGAAAGAAATGGGCATTTCTTCAGAGACAATACACAAATTGTAAATAAACACAAAAGGATGCTTAACATTAATAACTATGGAAATACAAATCAAAATCCACATTGAAACACCACTTCATCGCCACAAAGACAGCATTAGTAAGAAAGATGGGTTGTAATGATGAGGAGGTGGAGAATCTGAAAACCTTTGTAATTGTTACTGAAAATGTGAAATAGTGCAATTGCTGGGGAAACATCCTCAAAAGTTACACACAGTTACTGTGTGACTCACCATCCCACTTCGAGGTATAACCCCCAAGGAACTGCAGAATCACACACACACAAAAGCTTCTACACCAGTGTTCCTTAGTAGCATTATTGACAAAATCCTCAGAGAGGACACAACCCAAAGGGCTTTGTATTAGTTACTTTTCTGTTGCTGCAATAAAACAGCAGGACCAAAAGCAATTTATTTTGGCTTAAGGGTCTGTCCTAGTTAAGGTTACTATTGCTGTGATGAAACGCTATGACCAAAAGCAAGTTCACTAAGACAGGGTTTATCAGGCATACACTTCCACATCATAATTCATCACTGAAGGAAGTCAGGGCAGGAACACAATCTGGGCAGGAACCTAGAGGCAGGAACTGATGCAGAGGCCATAGAGGGGTTCTGCTTACTGGTTTGCTCACCATGGCTTGCTCAACTTGCTTTCTTATAGAACCAAGGACTACCAGCCTGGGGTGGTCCCACCCACAATGGGATGGACCCTCCCACATCAATCACTAATTAAGAAAATGTTCTACAGGTGTGCCTACAGCCCAACCATATGGAGGCATTTTCTCAGGTAGGATTTGCTCCTCTTAGATGACTCTTGTTTATGGCAAGCTGACATAAAATTAACCAGCATTAGTTCTAAAGGGATTACTGTCCATCATTAGAGTCCAGCAGTAAGTAGCAGGAACAAGAAGCTGAGAGCTCACATCTTCAAATCCAATCATGAAACTTAGACCAAGCGGGAAGTGGGTGAGACCATGAATTCTCAAAGTCCATCTGCCAGTGTGATGTACTTCTGTTAGCAAGGATCCAACTCCTGAAGGTCCCTCAAGCTCCCAAACCACCACCAACTGGGGATCAAATATTCAAATATCTAAGTCTATGGGGGGAACATTTCCCTTTCAAACCACCACACCCAAAACCAGAGTACAGATGCACAAACAAAAATATGGTAAATCTGTGTGATGAATATTATTTGGTCATAAAAAGGAATGAAATATTAATGCACAGTATGACACGGATGAGCCTGGAAAAAAAGTGTGATAAAGGATAGAAATGAGACAGAAAGACCATAAATTGCATAATTCCATGAATCTGAAATGTCCAGAACAGGAAAATCTACAGAAACAGATAACAGCAACTTTCTAAAGCTGGGAAGGAAGGTGGGATGAGAGCGTCTGGCAGCCAGCACTGAGTTTGTTTTGGGAGTGATAAAAATGTTCCGGAATTATATTGTGCTAATAATGTTTGCAGAGCTCTGGGAACAGACTAAAGATCATTGAGCCGTGCACTTTATGTGGGCATGTACATATGATGAGAAACGTATGTCTGTAAATACAGATGCATTAGTTGCATATGGCTGTGGCCTCCCGTGAGACAGTTGTGTTGTTGGCTGGCCTGAAGTTGTCTGAAAGCCTCATGGGATGGGAGGATGTGATTCCCGCACTGTGGCCCAGTTTGTGTTGACTGCTGGCAGATGGATTTGATTCATTGTTCCTTACCCAGTGACTCTTCCACGAGGCTTTCTTCTTGCTCTTACAGTGCAGCAGCCGGCTTTTCCGGTCACAAGCGAAGGAGAGAACAAAGCTTGTACCTTTTACGACCTCGTCTTCTGTGTCAGGAAGTCATTTCATCAAAATCCTATTGCTCATATAAGGGTACAAAGCAAGAGGGGACTGACTGGAGGCCTGCTGGGAAGTTGGCTCTAAGTGGTGACTAAGTTCACCTGCCTCCTCTTGCCCAGCTAATTAGTTATAACTTGCCTACTAGGCAACACCCTTCTGTGTACACACCCAATATCCATATCCATATCCATATGTGTGTGTGTGTGTGTGTGTGTGTGTATATATATATATATATATATATATATATATATATATATATATAGTCTTTTTTGTAAAGTCTGACTTGGTCTGAAGGTAATGGATTGTTTAGAAATAAATTTCCAAGATGAGTTAAACATGAGAGAGGCTGTTTTCTTACTACCATACACTGTAACATTTTCTTGGCAAAAATACACGTGTACAGGAAATGTCTTTTCCTGTTGCCATCCCGCTATTAAGAAGTGGGAAACTCCAATCCTCTTGCTCAGGAACCATGAAAAGCACAAACTCAGTTTGAATCAGGCTGCTTAAGCCCATTACAGGTTTTGTGTCAATGGTTTTACTGGGAGACATTGAAGCTTGGGTGGTCCTCGTGTTGCCCCTGGGTGAGAGGATTGTTTTGCCCTGATTACACAGGACTGTCATATTCATTCCGCCAAAGCAACTGAAAAGAAATCAAAAGGCACCTTCCTATTGTCAAAGTGAGGGAACACAGCTTTACCCAACTAGGAAATTCGAAGAAACCGAAGCCGGGAGAGTGGAGGCAGGACTCTGCAAATGCTAATCTTCCAATTAGCTAATGGCCTCTCCTGGATACACCAACAGGAGACCTTTGTTTTATTTTCAATAAAGAGATCTCATCCAGTCACAGTTCTGGGAAATTCTGAGGTCTTCATACCATCCCAGGGTACCTGAGGCAGGGTGAAGGAAAGAAGGAATCTGGCATCAGAGCTATCTGATTTGATGCTGCTTTGCTAACCAGGCCTGCCACCCCTGACTAGTCACTTCCCTGTCATAGGCCTCATTTCTATTCCGTAGCATGAGATTACTAGACTAGCTCCAAGGTTCCCAGACCTTCAGATCCCAATGGCAGCAGGGATATTCACAGCATGGTCATTCCCCCCTGTGGCCAAATTAAGATCCATTCCCCCTCCCCCAACACATACAAGCTCAGTATCTACAATGATTATGCTTCCATTTTAAAGATTTTCTAGATCTCCCAAAAAGAAAAAAAAAGTCACAATCTCTGTACAAACATATTCATTTTAATGGAAAAACGGTTTTACAAAATACTCAATGTCCTTCTTGTCCTCACCCCCTTATACCTTTGAAAATACCACTGGTCATTATTTGGGATCTCAGGCACCGTCTGTGCAGGGCCTCCTCCACTCGGCATCCAAAAATTCTTCAACAGTGTGTATGGTACACCTAGGGCCCCAATGCTTCCCAAAGGCTATGGAGAACAAGGTTGGGGGAGGCCTGGCAGGAAAGTCTAGCTTTGCCCTCCCCTGTCATGGGGCACCAGCCACCAGACCCCTTAGCCTCAGCTGTCATGTCCCCCAGATGTGTTGAGAGCAGCTAATTGTTCTAAACATTACTTCTCCAAAGGGCAGAAATGCTTCCACTGTTGTCTACTACTCACCAGCATCACACCCAACTCAGTGTGACATAGAGCTGACTCCCTTGGAGGGAAGGGTGGGAATTTTTTATTCCTTCCCTTAAAATCAAACCCATAGACTGTAGGCAGCATTTCTCTGTCCCACTAGCCCATTCCCAAATAACTGCACAGAGACTTATTAAAATGCTTGGCCTATAGCTTAGGCTTGTTACTAACTAACTCTTAGGCTTGTTACTAACTAGCTCTTACATCTTAAATTAACCCATATTTCTTATCCACACTCTACCACATGGTAATACCTTTTTCAGCATGGCATATTCATCTTCTGCTTCCTTTGCATCTGCCCTTCTTCTTCCCAGCATCCTCTCAGTTTGGCTTTCCTGCCTAACCTATTCTTGCCTAGCTATTGGCCAGTCAGCTCTTTATTAAACCAATGAGAGTAATAAATATTTTCATAGTGTACAAGAGGATTATTCCACAGCAATAGACTCCATAGCTTCCTGGTCCCAATCGCCATGGTCAGCAGCCAGTGCAGTATAATCATGCCCCATACCCCAATGTATATGTTAAAGCCTTAAATCCCAGCAAATTTACATTTAGAGGTGAGAGGTAATTTAGGGTTAGGTGCCTTCATGAGGGTAGGGCCTCATGATGGGATTAATTAGTCACCTTGTAGGGATAGACAATGGAGAGATTCCTCTGTCTTGTTCCCCCCTCCCTCTTCTTTTCCCTTTCCTGGCAAAACACACACACACACACACACACCCCAAGAGGTAGCAGCCAGGACAGTGACAAAGTGCATTGGCAAGCCTGAGGGGTGGTTCACCATTCTCTTGCCATCCAGTGTAGCAGGGGTAATGTGGTTGTTAGAGAAGAAGAGGCAATAGGTGGGTTGGTTTGAAAACACAAAATCACCCCTCAAGAATGGACCTCATGACCATGGGAGCCATGACGGGACCTTGAGGTGGAAGGCGTTAGAAAAAGGTAGTACATGATAGCTGAGAAACATGAATGTGGCATTAAAGGGGAAGGAGAGGCTTCCTTCTGGAAAGGAGTTTCATTAAGAGGGATAGTTTAGGGGGAGTGTTAGTTGCAGGGAGGGGTGGGTGTGGCCTTGTTTCTTTAGGCTATGAGATCTGGCAATTCAGAATGATCAGTGTCGTAAAGGGGCAGGCCCATATCCAACAATGGTAAGCCCCTAAAAGGAAGCTGGGGGAGATGTATGCACAGCACATCTGCTTTAGAGAGTGACCCATGATTACCAAAATGGTTGAGCCACTACCAAAGTCAGGGCTCTGAACAAAAGCCAAGGCAGTAAAGTGTTGGACCGCAATTCTGCCAATACCAGCTGAAAACTTTCAAGAAATCACTAGAGCCTTTCAGGCCCCCATTTGTAGAATAGGGATCATCGAGTCTGTTTCAAAAGATCTGCATAGGAGTGGAAGTAATGAAAACAGTCGAGGTATGAAAATAGCTGCTGCAATCTACTGAATCCTGGTCCTACCATGACTAGCCATTTGTAAACCTCTGAGAGTGAATGAATGGAGCTGGCTGATCCTCCATGAGCCTGGAGAGTGGATTTTGAATGTAATGTCTCAGTCAGAACACAGAGTTCATCTTAGAGGTGGTGGAGTGAGGAATATGACTTAACAGGGTAAGCTTGGTGACAGGAGCAGGGTGGGAGGGGTGGAGTGTGTCTTTGGAGACTCGAATGGCACATTAGTACCTCTGTGAAAAAGTTACAGCTTTCCTATAGATTCAATCTAAGGGAGCCTGCTAGTCTGTCTATCTTAGTCTTGAATTCCACTGGAAAGGTGTGGGTCTTGGTGCAAGAGATTCTTACTATGTTAGGGCATTCTGAAGAGAGGTTGCCTTCATCCAAATGGCTCATGAAGTCCAGTTGGCTTCTGAGGTCATGGGGAGGCAGACGTCATGAAGTCTCGGCTTCCAGAGTTGACAGGGGAACACACAGAAAGAGAGAAGAGGCCTTGCCCAACAGATTATGTGATGTTTCTGTGGGAAACAGAGTGTGTGAGAACTCACTTGTGGGTTAAGACTTCATGGGGCGTGGGTTCAGCAGAGCAAAGGGTGTCTGCCTTTGAGGAGAAGCCCACGTATTGGGCCTGCACAGGCAAGCAGAGGTCAGCAGAGCAGTGTGAATATTCTGAGGAGGAGGCAACGAAAAGAGGTTGCCAGTCTGGCCTTCCTCTAGGGAGAGCTTATGTGTGTGTGTGTGTGTGGTGGGGGGGAGGGGGTCTTGGTTTTCCCAGGTCTGATGTGACCTCTATACTTCTGCTGAGTGTGTTTTATGGAATTGATGCAGACGTGGTAAGACTGTGGGCCTTGCCTTTCACATCTTCAGAGAGGATGGTGTACAGCCTGCCACATTTCCATTTATATAACAAGCTACAGTGGAGTTGAGTTTAGCAATTTAAGCTCTAGAAACAACTGTTTGCTTGTTTTGACTAGGGATTGAACCCTGAGAACACTAAGTAAACACTCTACCACTGGGCTATATTCCCAGACTCTTTTTAATATTTTTACTCTCTATTATACAAACTCTTCCCAAGTTGCTTAGGCTGGCCTTGAGCTTGCCATCCTCCTGTCTCAGCTTCTGGAAGACCTAAGATTATAGGAGTGCACCGCCATGCCAGACACAATGTCAATACTTCTTAAACATCTTCAGTCATTGAGCAGAGGAAGCAAATCAAGACACAGAAAAAAGAGGTGGGAATCCTCAGGCTTGAGCAGAAGGATGGTTCCAGAATACCAGTTCTCATCATGGAGAACACCCACCCTGGATGGGAGTGGGTGGGAAAGCCGCAGATCAGTTTCTAATTAGCTGAGATTGTTGGCATGCTTGCCGATTCAGTCTCAAGATGGGAAACTTTGGGTTTGATGTATGAAGAAAGAACATTTGCCTGACACAGACTTCACTAACATATGGCTGCAGCTCCCTTATAACTGAGGCTCTCTTTATCTCAAAACGATCTATGCAATCTCCTCATTCCTGTCTCTGAACCCCCTTGCTCTTTTGTACCTCCCAGGGTACACCAACGGCCTCCATGGTTTGAAAGGCACCACCTACCGAAGGCTTTTCCTGTCACTCTCAACCCATTCGCATTGGAGAATGTAATTTTAGGTTGACAACGCTGTACTAAGACCCTAATACTGAGAGAAGAACACAACTGACATAAAGTATGAGGCATGTTCAATAACAACACAGGAGTCAAGCAAAATAGAAAACAAGAAATATTGATTCCAGAAAAAATATTTTTCATAATATATTATGATTGCATATTTGTAATGGTCCTATTGTGAACACATGAATATTGATCTGATTGAAATCTTCTTTACTTTTGGAAGGATTGGGGTGGGGAGGTTACTGCATGTGGTAAGGTAGGATTGGTACCTGAAAACCAACAACACAAAAGGCTGTGGGATAGATATTCCTAAGGGATGTAGAAGTGTATTTCCCATTTCTGCTAAGATGCAGTTACTTCTGGGGACCTGAATGTGGGATGGGGAGAAAATGTGGTCTACACTCAAAGGAATACACTCAGTTCTGAGAAGGAAACTTTATTTTCAGTAGCATGAATAGAAGTGAAAATATTATGCAATAAACCAAACACAAGAAGATAAAATACCCCATGTTCTCACAGTTTTATTCAGGAAAAAGAGAGCAGGATAGTTGATGGGAGAACGGTCAGAGGGCCAAAGTCTCAGAAGGAGGGGTGAGTCTGAACTGTAAAGACAATTGCTTAGCATGGTGAATATACCTAATAGTTTTAGATATTATACATTTCGTTGACTAAAAACAACATTTTCATGTCAATACAAAAAGTGAAAATAGCTGAGATGCCTTAGGTTAAAGAGCTTAATTTCATCACCCCACTGTATTTTCATTGTAATTCAAAATTACAACACAACCTTGAACCCCATAAATATACATAACTTTTCAATGCATAGTTAAAACAAGGAAATAGATGCAGGAGTTAGAACGTGTTTGGAGCTAGTTTTTAAATGAGAGCTGGACTGGAGAACAGGGCTTAGACCTGTAGATCATTAGCAGCTGTTGAATCTAGGGCTTGAGCTGAGAAGTTGAAGTGTTGACTAGAGAGCAGACATCTGACCAGCCAGAGGCTCCTTCAGTCTCAGCAAGCTTGAGTCATACAGGGATCTTGCTGGCACTCACATTCTGACTGTGCAGGTCTGGGGTGGGGCCGGAGGTTAGATCTCTATTTCAGGAGGACTGATGTGTTGACCTGAATCAGGAGCACTTCATAAGCCCTAAACTCTTCAGGCTTGCCAGGCTTCAAAACAGAGTGATGCCTCTATCTGTCCCTGAGGAAAACTCTGGATGCAACCTGGCTATTGAGAAGTATGTGTATGTGATCCTAAAGTCAAGCAGCACCCAAGCCAACCAACGTTGTGAGAATGCTTGTTCTTGGACTGGCACAAGAAACTGGTGCCAGAAACAGAGTAAGAGGCCCAAAGTACTTGTCTTGGTCTTTTAACGTTAAAGGGGTGACCTAAAAGCTCTGTAAAAGTGATTCATAGTACGTTAGATTTTGTTTGTTTTTTGTTTTTTCCGAGATAGGTTTCTCCTTGTAGTCCCAGCTGTTCTGGAACTATCTCTGTAGACCAGGCTGGCTGCCTCCACAGTGCTGGGATTAAAGGCATGCGCGGCCACCGCCCAGCTTTAGATGTTTTTAAATGAAAATGAACACAACACTCAACTATGAATAAAATATAAAAACTCCAAGGGTGGGGTTCGTAGTAGTGTCATGTGGAGTCATTACTGGAGCTTTTGGATGAAGGGAAATTGGTGATACTGGTCTTCTAAGCTGTATACCAGCTTTCCGGCCTCCCAAGCCTTTGGCTAAACCATTTAGTTAAGGAATCCCAGAGGTGGGGCCATTTGCTGGGCTTTGTGAGGCTCCTCCCACCATCCACTGACCCTGACACCGGTGATGTGTAGGTCTACTCTAGTCCTGGCATTTCAGAGCTGGATCACAGAAATTCTTTTATGTAAAGCAACTGGGTCCACAAAAACAACAGCAGGCATTTACTGAGCTCTAAGTGTTTACAAATACTCTTTCCTCACTTTGGCCTTGTGGGGTGTTATTTCCTAGTACTGGTGGGAAAACTGAGTTATGGAGCACAGTGATTTGCTCACAACTCCGCAGCAAGTAAAACATTAAGAAAGAAAATCAGACCCTGTCAGTTGGCCCGCCAAAGCACTGGGCACAACCACTTAGACAAAAACGTGACCCTTGTCACACGGAGCACAACAGAAACATTAAAAATACAAAGAACAACGCCAGCAACAGAACCATCACATGCGATTCACGGGGACCCTCTGTATTTATTGAATTTCGGTAATATGAGAGTAAGGCTACCCAAGAGGGGTTCAGTATCACCGGATGGTGTACCTGTCCCACTTCTTCTCGGGGTCGTACGGCTCCCAGCGGCTGGCAGGGAAGATGTGTTTGTTCTTCTCGTACCAGCTGCGTAGCACCACCTTGCCCGCGTGCGACTCGTCTTTCTCCATCGTGGCATCGCTCAGCAGCCGCACATCGTCGTGCACATCGAAGCTGAAGAGTGGCCCACTCTTGCCCCGCGCCTTGGCCACAATGAAATCGTAGAAGGTGTGGTAGTGCGGCAGGATGAGGTCCTCCTTGACATACATGAGCTGCTCCACGCCTGCCACGCGCAGCTCCCGGAAATCCCTGCGCAGCCCCTGTAGCGCCCTCTTCAGGAACTGCTGCACGGTGCTGCCCTTGCGCATGCGTACGGTGCGCCGGTGGCCCGAACCATCCCAGTAGCTGAAAGTGATCTCCACCTCCTCGCCCTTCACCTTCTCGCGCTTCGCCTCCCACTCCTGCCTCAGCTCCTCGCGTAGCCGGTTCTCCTCTTCCTCCCGCTCGCGGTCGGGCAGGAAGCTGGTATCCACATCGGGGTTCTTGCCCAAGTTCTTCTTGGCCCCACCACTGTGGGCCTCATTGCCCTCGGCCCTGCGGCCATCCTCTTGGTCGCCGTCATCTTCCTCTTCCAGAGTGAAGGACAGGTTGGAGATCTTCCGCTTGCGCTCGCGCCTTCGCTCCTTCTCCCGCAGCATCTCCAGCTGTAGCCGGCGCTGCTCCAGCTGCTCCCTCTTGGCCAGTTGCATCTCCCGTTCCCTCAGCAGGGCTTCCTGCTTGGCCTTCATGTCATTCAGGGTCACCAGGCCCACCGTACTGGACTTCAGCTCGGCCTCCACAGCGTCGTAGTGTGCTGAGAACTTCTTGTCCACCTTTGACTTCATGATGGTCTCCTCCGCGATGCGCTGCTTCAGCACCTCCATCTGCTCCTTCTGCTTCTCCCGCTTCTTGATCAGATGCATGGCCCGGCCAGCCTCCCGCATGGTGCCCTTGTACTGCGCCATGCCTGCAGCTCAGCACAGCCCCTAGGTCCTGCCCAGTCTCTGTCTCTGGTAGCCTTCTGGGTCTGACGTCAGATTCTGCAGCTAGGAACAAACAAACAAAACGGTTGGGAATCAAACCCACACAGCAGCTTCGTTAGTGGTCTATACCAGCACCTTGCGATAGAACTTCCTCTCTGTCAATGATTCTGTCTCCGAGGTGACCCCGTGTGGTAACTACCGACCACATAAGGCCCTTGAGCACGTGAAAAGCAACTGCTATCACCAAGGGAGCAATTTTACTTCAAATTGAGATAGCTTTGTGTCACAACTGTTCAGTGTGGGTTTTGAGGAGGTTGACTCTACAGAGCAAACCTTTATTCCACATGCTGCCTAGGTGTCTGCTCAAGCATAGCCATGCCAGAGCAGGGCACAAGAGAGCCTGGGCCTGAGCTCGTGAGTACTGGCCATAGGAAAACTGGGATCAAGAGGAAAACTGTGTCTTCTGATGAGGAAGGTTGGCCCTGCAGGATAGATCTTGTCCTTGTTGCACCACCCTCCTGCAGGACAGGGAAAGAGTTAATTCTTGGGAGCTTTCCCTACATGCACCTCCCTGGAAAATGATGATGCAAGCTGAAGTTCCCATTAATGTTATGGTCATGGCAGGACCTGACCAGTTTCCATCCCTACCACAGTTTTAGGAACGATTTCTGCATGGAGAACTAGTTGAACTCACCTAAAGTACACAGAAGCAAATGAATGCTGGTCTCTCCCTCCCTTGCTGTGAGAAACAAGACATCAGAGGAACTGCATGCAGCAGAGGCAGGCTAAGTAAAAAATGCCTTCTCTTCGCTTCAGCCAAAGCAAAAGAGAGACCTCCTAATTTAATGGACTCAACTTGAACTGACCACTTTCTACTAGTACCAGTTCGACCCTCCTTACCCTTCTAGAGCTTCACCATTACTCAGTGGATTCTCATTCACACCCATGCACCCCATGACAACTAACATCCCCTAATCCAACTCTTCCCATACCCCAAACTAGTCCCCCATGCTCTCTGGAACACAGTGCATTGGCAAACTCATAGGACATCCCCTTTAACCTTCTGGGAGTAGACTGAAGCCAGGTCTCCTCTGAGGACACCATTTCTCCATGTAGCTCCATATCAGTGTTTTCTCTGACTTTCTACATCATACCAAAAAAAAAAAAAAAAAATCTAAATGTGAGACATGTTTCGTCACCATTTCAATAATACCTTTACTTTCTTTGATATTGCAAGCCGCTCTGTAGCTTATTCTGCATCCTGGCCTGCTAATGCGGTCACTGCTTGAATTCCTCATCCTGCTAAGTCCTTGGAAATCATCAGCATATACTCAATTGCTGCCTTTTTCCATCCCAGCCCATTGTTATCCCAGGTGTTAGCAGCACAGCCCACCCAGCGCCTTCACCTCACTTACAATAACCTCTTCCTTGTCCACTCATTCTCCTATCCACATGGTAATACCTTAGCTCTTATGACAACCAACAGATTCATCTTAAGTTCCCCACATAGTTCCTTTACATTCGTGTTCTCTAGTTCTCTGGATTCCAACTGCCCTCTGTTAGCCCAGATCTCCACATCCAAAGGCCCCCTGCACTTGCCCATTATCATCACACCCTCCTATACTTCTGTGCTTCCCACCCACCAAGGATCAAACTTCTCTCTAATGCCTTCACACCTCCTGCCTGCTGAAATTCTAAGAAACTCTAATCTTGGCTAAACCTGGAGTATCTCTTAGCCCTTACACCCAGGTAGTTGATTGACTAAGAAAATGAACAAGCTGTTGGCCAGCTTCACTTTACAGCCATGACTTCAGGCCTCTATGAGGACTCAATACCACTTAGAAACTGCCATACTGCCACAATGTGTCTGCTGTCCCACTCTTCAAGACAGAGATCTCATTCCTCCTCCATCTCCACTTAACTCCAGATATGGCTCAGTGGCTGGGGATCCTTTTATCCTACACCTCTTAGTTCTTGTAGCTATTATTTTATACCAGAATCCTAACCTCTCACAAATGTCATGACACACAGATTGCACTTGCTTTGTTAGATCAATTTAACACAGCACTTTCTCTAAATATATTATCTGGGAAAGAGGTTTCTAAACTCAAGTTAACTGTGGAAAACAGGTATCATTGTAGGCAGATTTTTCTTTAGGCTGCCAGCTCATGAAAAATGACATGGGGACTTATTATGAAAGCTCAGCTGTGGTGATATTATGTTCCCCAAAATATTGTGCACCCTAATAAACTTATCTGGGGTCAAAAAACAGAACAGCCACTAGATATAGAGGCCAGAAAATGGTGGCACTCACCCCTTTAATCCTATCACTTGGGAGGCAGAGATCCATCCGCATCTCTGTGAGTTCAAGGCCACACTGGAAACAGCCAGGCATGGTGACTCACGCCTTTAATCCCAGGAAGTGATGGCAGAAAGCAAAAAGGTATATAAGGCATGAGGACCAGAACTAGAGCTGGTTAAAGCTTTTAGGCTTTTGAGCAGCAGTTCAGCTGAGATCCATTCGGATATGAGGACTCAGAGGCTTCCAGTCTGAGGAAACAGGATCAGCTGAGGAATTGTCAAGGTGAAGTGGCTGTGGCTTGTTCTGCTTCTCTGATCTTCCTGCATTCACCCCAATACCTGGCTCCAGGTTTGTTTTTATTAATAAGACCTTCTAACAATTTGTACTACATCTCTCTTTTTCTGAGGGGAAGGACGGCAGCAGCAGCGAAGAGTAAGAAAGGGTTTTTAGTATCAGCTCTTAGCTACTGCTCTGACCTCTTGGGCTTTTAACTCTGCATTTGGCTCTATGTTTCTTATTTAATAAGGCTGTTACGTCTACACTCAGCCTATGGCTTAGGCTTGTCCCAGTAGTTCTTGTAACTTAAATGAACCCATTGCTATTACTCGACCTGCTGCTTCTTGGCTTGTGGCTTTTATCTCTCCTCCTGCATGTCCTGCTTCCTCTGCACCCAGTGACTCCCCCTTTCTTCATCCCAGAGATCTGTCTGGAAGTCTCGCCTATACCTCCTGCCTAGCTATTGGCCGTTTAGCTTTTGTTAAACCAATCACAGTGACATATCTTTACACAGTGTAATCGAATATCTTGCAACATATCATAGCTTAACTGTAGGAACCCTTTAATCTGCTTGCTTCCAGGAAGCAAGGTCAGGGCGTATGTGTAAAGGGCAGAGGGAGGCAAAACTCCATCCTGTCTCTAAGATACTGCATCTTTGGCTTCAATATCACAATGTATCACGGAAACACAGCTTGTAAGTTTCACCAGACAGGACACCAAGACATAACAGAAAACAAGGGAAGAGGTTAGACACTTGTTTACATCAGGCTATGTGTAGTAGAGACCAAAAGACGCGAAAATACCCTGAGGACCTGCACCTGCTGACCTCTACCTGCTTCCATTCAGTGCCTCCCAAGGTCCAAGCCATAGGCTGAGTATCAAAGCCCCTTTGGGCATTGTTTCACATCCAAATCATAGTTTTCTTAGAAAAGTAAATGTTTTACACAGGTCAGGAATGGCTCCTTTAACTGTTTACTTGAAGCAGAGTATGGTCATGTTATTTTATGAAGGAAAGGGTAGACACTGCCAGCCATTCAGCATCTTCTTCCAACTCTGCATCCTCTTTCCAGCTTTTCCCATGATCCTTAAAACTGGTCCAAATCAGAGGAAGGATGAGCCCACTCTCTGCCCCTGTAGGCAGTTCTAAAACAAGCCTGTGAAGCAACTTGGCCCTTTGCCAGCTCCCTCCTCCTTTTCCCCCTACCCCTGATGAGGATTACTAGTGATCTAACACTACCGTGGTCTTGCTTTGACAAACTCAAAGCAGATGGCTTCTGTCCTTGGCAAGGGACAACATAAGAATGAAAGGTTGCTTACAAACTTGTATCTTCTCCTACCTTGGAGCAGTGGCAGCTGCTTTCTGGGATCTCTGTCCTGGGCTCAGCAAAGGCCACACTCCACATAGTCAATGCTAAGACCCAGTAGAACATTGTGAGTGTCAGAGGGATTGATGCACCTAGGAACTGCAGAGTTGGGTGTGGGAAATCCTGTTTCTGGGGCTATTCTCTAGGACGGCAGCTGTAGGGTTCACAATGAGATGGGAGATTACCCTGAAATACCAAGGTCTTGACTGGAAGTGGGTGGGGAATGATAGCCCAATCCACTCAGGAAATGAAATTCCAAGATATCAAGGTGCTTTAGAACCTAGCATTGACCTGGTGGGCAAGAAGGCTAAATACTCCTGGGAACCATGACTGTAAAAAAAAAAAGCAGAATTTACAACATCAGTGTGTTCACAGGGTTACTATGGTGTCTTTGTTCGTGTCAATAGGGACAATGTGCGATTTGACCCCATGTGAATTCGTTCCTTTTACTTTCAGTCATTTATTTGACAGAGAATTCCCTCAACCATTCAGAGCATTCTGAATGTCTACCTCTGTTTGCTCAGAGAACTAATACTCTGGAATACCCTAGAGCTTTTGCAAACACACAGTTCTACTCCGCGTTTCATGGAAAACAAGACTGATTAACTCTTTTCCCAGCTATCAGGACCCTCCAGGGACCTACCAGCCTCAGAGGAGTTTTGATATCATCTGCAGTTTCCTGTGTGTGTTTCACTTGGCTCATTGCTGTAGGTTTATGAACTGGCTGTGAACATGGAGGACAGTGCCCAGAGATGGGACCATTTTGCAATATGTACATAGAACAAAAAAATCCAGAAACTTCTCCTTGGACCAGTTCCCCCCCCCCCCCCCTTGGTTTTTTGAGACAGGGTTTCTCTGTGTAGCTTTGCACCTTTCCTGGAACTCACTCTGTAGCCCAGGCTGGCCTCGAACTCACAGAGAACTGTCTGCCTCTGCCTTCCAAGTGCTGGGATTAAAGGCGTGCACTACTCCTGCCCGGCTTGGACCAGCTTTTTACTGCATCCATTTTGACCACTTCGACCTTTCTATAGACTTGTCTTTTCCATCAGAAACTCCACTGTTTGTGGTAGCAAACTAAAAACCATTAAAAGAAAAGAAAACAAACAAACAAAAAATCTTGCTGGCCTTCATTCTTGCTACTCATCACTTTGATATGGGACTATATAAGAGAAAATATATGACTAGCTGCTTACAATTTATTTGGGTTATAATTGGAGATATGGATTTAGCTAAGGCTTTTTATCCCCCCATTAATTTTTACACATGCATAAAACACAGGCCATTCTTTTTGGTGTTTAGTTATGGAAGTTTTCACAAATGCCCAGGTGCCTGTGAATTTTGGCAGACTGTAGTCATTCCAGAAACACCTGTAGTGGCCCTGAGATCCGCTTTCCTCATGCCCCTGAGCAGAGTGCTGCCTGAGGGCACAGAGCTTGCTCCAGCCTTGGGGAGGCACTCCAGCTCTGTGCTGGGGTCCAGGTAGACACACAGCTGGAGCTGATAAAATCCTGAGCTCTGCCATTCTGTACCACCCCGACGTCCACACCCTGGCTGCAGTGCCACGTTCTGCTGTGTTCTACTATCAGTTATTCAAGTGAAACTCTTGGCTCAAGACTTCCTGTCTCAGTGTTGTGGCTGAAAGCTCAGTCTTCCAGACAAAGGGAGGAGGGATTGATTGACTCTTGATCTAGGGGAGATCTTGCTGGAGCTCTGTTGTAAAAAGCTCTTGGCAAACATCTTTAACAAAAAGTTAAGGAAAGTGAAAGTAAGGGGTGGAGATGGCTCAGCAGGTGGAACCCTGACGACCCACGTTCGTGTTCCCATGTTAAAAAAGAGCCAGATGGGCCGGGCGGTGGTGGCGCACGCCTTTAATCCCAGCACTCGGGAGGCAGAGCCAGGCGGATCTCTGTGAGTTCGAGGCCAGCCTGGGCTACCAAGTGAGTTCCAGGAAAGGCGCAAAGCTACACAGAGAAACCCTGTCTCAAAAAAAAAAAAAAAAAAAAACCAAAAAAAAAAAAAAAAAAAAAAAAGAGCCAGATGGAATGGTACAGGTCTCCAACCCAGCATTCCTGCAGTGAGAAGGCATGCAAAGACAGCAGTACTCTGTAGCAGGAATCTTAACAGGTCTTATTAATAAAAACAAACCCAGGGGGCAGGGGGGGGGTGTTGGGGATTTAGCTCAGTGGTAGAGTGCTTGCAAGGCCCTGGGTTCGGTCCTCAGGTCCCGGGGTGGGGGTGGGGTGGGGTGGGATGGGGGAGACAAAAAAAAACAAACAAACAAACAAACAAAAAAACCCAGTATCAGGTATTGGCATGAACGCTGGAAGATCAGAGAAGCAGAACAAACCACAATCACCTCACCTCGCCAGTTCCTCAGCTGATCCTGCTTCCTCAGACTGGAAGCCTTTGTGTCCTCACTGGAAAGGATCTCAGCTGCTCAAAAGTTACCATTTCTATATCTTCCCTTTTTTCAGAGCAGATTCAATGATCTACCCTTTTCTATATCCTCTTTTTTCTTTTTCTTTTTTTTTTAAACAAGAATCCTGATCTAATCTCCTTTGTTTAGCTTTTTTTTGACCATTAACAATTAACAATTTGAGCCGGGCAGTGGTGGCGCACGCCTTTAATCCCAGCACTTGGGAGGCAGAGACAGGCGGATCTCTGTGAGTTCAAGGCCAGCTGGTCTACAAAGTGAGTTCCAGGACAGCCAGGACTGTTACACAGAGAAACCCTGTCTCGAAAAACAAACAAACAAACAAACAAACAAACAAGCAGCAGTAAACCCTTCGTCCCAGGTAGCAGCATCACCAAAGTCACCAACATGATGAGAAGCAGCCGGTAACTCGGAGCAGCAACCACTGCCTCCATGGTCCCACTGTCACTGTTTGTGGCTCGGCCCCAGCCGAAGCTTCTCCTTAGCAAGTCTCCTAGGCTGGCCTCAAACTTGGGATCCTCCTGCCTCTGCCTCCTTCAGTAGATCCTATGGGTCTACACCACCACAACCGCTTGAGTGTAGCTCAGGCCTGAGCTGGGGCCCTCAAGGCCACAGGCAAGTAGCTTTTTCGCAAATTTGTACCCGACAAGTTGGGCGCCAGATATAGCAGGAATATTAAAAGGTCTTATTAATGAAAACAAACCAGGTGCCAGGTATTGGGGTGAACGCTGGAAGATCAGAGAAGCAGAACAAGTCACAGCCACCTCACCTTGCCAATTCCTCAGCTGATCTCTTTTCCTCAAACTGGAAGCCTCTGTTTCCTCATCCGAATGGATCTCAGCTGAACTGTTGCTCAAAAGTCTAAAAGCTTAACAGAGTCTAGTTCTTGGTTTTCACACCTTATATACCTTTCTGTTTCCTGCCATCACTTTCTGGGATTAAAGGCATGTGTCACCATGCCTGGCTCTTTCCAGTGTGGCTTTGAACCCACAGAGGTCCAGATGGATCTCTACCTCCAGAATGCTAGGATTAAAGGTGTGTGTGCCACCATTTTCTGGCCTCTATGTCTATCTAGTGGCTGTTCTGTTCTCTAACCCCAGATAAGTTTATCAAGGTGCATAATATATTGGGGGACACAATATCACCACAATACTCCCCAGTGGGTAAAGTTCACGGGAAGTTTGCAGTCAGCTCAGCAGCAGAAACAAGACAAAGATTCTGACTCAAACTTTAAGATGGAAATCGAGGATCAGCCCTTGACATTTTCCTCTAACCTCCACTTGAGACCAACCCCCAAACACACACACACACACACACACACACACACACACACACACACACATACACACATACACACTCGCTTTTTAAAATTTTACTTACAGTGAGTACACCTCTTTCTGTGTCCAGTGCTATGGATTTTAGCTTGTGCACAATCATGCACAATCATTTTCTCTTATCCTTGGTTTTGCTTTTCAGCTTCAAGGGGCTGGACAGGTAATTCAGTGGTTAAAATCATTGAATGTTTTTTGCAGAGGACCTGGGTTACATTCCTGGCACCCACAAAGCAACTCATAACCATCTGTAACTCCAGTTCCAGGGGGTCCAACTCCCTCTTCTGGCCTCTGTAGGCATTTGTGTGTAGGTGGTACATAGACATACATGTAAGCAAATCACTCATCTACATGAATTTTCTTAATTAAAAAAATTAATTACATGAACTCAACAATAGCCCAGAAAACATGAAATGGAAATTTCTAGAAATTAACAATTCCTATTTTTTTTAACTGTGTGGTGCTTTGCCATTCTACTTGATAGTTTTGTATGTTCCTGTTGTATTCTGTGGATAATTCCTTCATGTGACATGTGATCTACAAGGATTTCTAGCTTTTCTTTCAGGCCTGTAGGTGTCCTTTAGTTTTAATTTTGATCAAGTCCAATTTATCAGTTGTCCATGGATCATGCTTTTGGTATTTAAACCAAGGTCATAAAATTGGTTTCTTATGCGCTCTTCTAAAAGTTTTATAGTTTTCCATTTAGATTTATGATGCACTTTGAGTTATTTTAGAATTGTTTTGAAATTCCATCTAAATGCTGAACTTCCTTCAACACGGGCAATTTTAAGTAACCGGTCGGCCACCACAGTCAATCCTTCTTTCCTCACCTATCTTTCCCTCTGTCCTCTCCTTACTCCCTTCTCTCTCTCTCTTTAGGTGTTAGGGATCAAACCTTGGTTGTCACCCAAGGTACGCCATCTGTGTGCCACTGATCTACCACTCCAGCTCTGTTGTTATAATTTCTAGAAACAGTGCCTTCTCTGTGGGCTGTGACTTTATAGTGTCAATAGAAGAAATTTTGCCCAGTAGAATATTGACAGTGATCTCAGAGACCACAGAAGACAAATGGGCAACATTAGTGTGGTGGTTTGAATAAGTTATGGCCCACATAGACTCCATGTGTTTGAATGCTTGGCCCATAGGGAATGACACTATTAGGAAGTGTGGCCTTGTTGGAGTAGATGTGGCCTTGTTGAAGGAAGTATGTCACTGTGGGGTGGGCTTTGAGGCCTCAGAAGCTCAAGTCAATTTATTCTCTGCTGCCAGCAGATCAAGACCTAGAACTCATAGGGTGGTGGTGGTGCATGCCTTTAATTCCAGCACTCGGGAGGCAGAGACAGGTGGATCTCTGTGAGTTCGAGGCCAACCTGGTCTACAGAGTGAGATCCAGGACAGGCTCCAAAGCTACACAGAGAAACCCTGTCTCAAAAAACCAAAAAAAAAAAAAAAGAAAAAGAAAAAGAAAAAGACCTAGACCTCTCAGTTCTTTCTCCAGCACCATGCCTGCCTGCATGCTGCCATGTTTCCCTTCATAACAATAATGGACTGAACCTCTGAACTGTAAGCCAGTGCCAATTAAATGTTTTCCTTTATAAGAGTTGCCATGGTCATGGTGTCTCTTCACAGCAATAGAAATCCTAACTAAGACATTCAGCCAGGATGCTTGCCCCTGTCCATGGCACATGCTGAGATGTACTTATAACATTGATGTCAATGGGGATGACACCCATCTCTCCAAATGCTTCCATAAGACAAGTTAAGGTGCCCATTCTGACACAGGAAGTCCATTCTTCAACACACTACTCATAAGATATAGGAGTTTCAGAGCTTATTGAAACAGAGCTGTGCTTTATTTGTAACAAGAATTAACTACCTGAATTTCTGCCAAGCCAAGGGATTATCTATAATCACCCATGGGTTAGGATTAGGTCTTTGTGCCTTAAGTGATCACACACCTTGTCCTCCCTGGCAGAACTGCGACAAGCAGGATCGTGAAATTCTGAGCAGATGGAAGTGCTATAGTTTAATGGGAAATGTTCTCACAGACAAGTGTTTTGAAAGTTTGGTCTCCACATTGTGATTGGAACATCAGGAGATAGGGCCTACCTGGAGGGAGTGGGCCACTAGGCTTGGGTCCTTAGTGAGTAGGGGGCATGTTATATCTGTCCCTCTCTTGTCCTGCTCTCCTTCCTGGCCTGCCAGGAAATGAATAGCTCTCTTCTGCCACACGCTCCCATTGCTGTGATGTCCTTTCCAAGCAAGTGGGACCCAGTGACCACGGAACCCTTTGAAACCAAAAGAAATTCTTTCTCCGTTAAGTTGCTTCTGTTGAGTCATAGTTGGGTGAGAAGCTAGCAAATGGAGGATGTTGCTTACATCTTATAATTCTGAGATTACCGTTGTGACCACCAACTACAGCCATCATGTTCCCAGGGTTTGCACCTAAGAATTGACTGCATTTCATATGCTGCCAAAAGGCCTTTGGCAAAGTGCATATTTTTCCAGGATTCAACAATTTATCTGTACAATACTTCCCAAGACTGGACCAAGGATCTATTTGGCAGGACTGCTGATGACTAGGTAAGAACAGTGAGGTAAGTTCTCATCCTGATGACAGAATGATTGACTTGGGTTACTTCAGAGGAGGAAAGATTTATTGAGCCCTCAGATCCAGAGGACTGTCTGTTATGGCAGGGAGGAGAAGTGAGCCGAAGCACCTCCCATCAGCATGGTGAAGAGGCAGAAGAGGGAACCCCTGCACTGTGACCAGTCTCCCCACTCCACTCCACTCCCCGTCTCCACTCCACTCCCCGTCATTCCCTCTAGGTTCTCCAGCTCATGGGTCAGGGCAGGTGTCCCTCTGACACTAGTTGATCCTCTCTGGAAATGTCCACACACACACACACACACACACACACACACACACACACACACACAGGCATGGTATGCTTTATAATCTCCCAAGTGCTTCTCAGTTCAATCAGGTTGACAGCTGAGATGATTCATCACAGACGGGTTTTGCTAGGTCACCAGCCCCTTGCTGCTACAGCGCTCTCTTTTTTCCTGCTCTAGGACCTGAGTGTTTTACAGCTTCAGTGAGCATTTGACAACTGACTAAGAAATGCTGTGCCATTTGAGTGGTGATTCTGAGATGCTATTGGTATCAGCAACTCTAGGTGTCACTGTAAAGATACTCCCTGCCACGTCTTCGTTTTCAGTTCCCTATTTAGAATCCAAGTGCCAAAGTTTGCTCTTTACAAACCCCTAAAGGCCTGAACTTCTGCACTTGGCAATGAATAAAGTGCGGCAGAGGGGAAGTCATGCTGCCTGAGGTCAGAGGCTCCTGGTGTGCATACTAGGCTCTCATACTGACAGTAAAGCAAACTTGCTATTTGAGGAGGTCACATGTCTATTTTAAGCTTCAGGGTTGGTTGGTTGGTTGGTTGGTTTTCCGTCTGAACTCTTGCAATCTGAGACTTTCTGGCCCTTTTGATTTGGATAGGGCTAGGATTCAGCCAAGAGCATGGCTTCCCAACTCAAATTTTAAGTTCACCACAAGACATGGATAAAGAGAGCCCATGGCCTGTTTGTTAGTGTTACACCTCCATCCCGGGGAGCGGGGCTTATTATCCAGAGACTCCAAACTCCGGTTTGTGGAGCGAGAAATGCAAGTCCAATAAAACATTAGCTCATAGGGTCCAATTAGACTTTGTCCATTCACAACAGTGCTAACCCGTGATCAACTCAGTCCAAAGGTGGAGCCACAGGGCTGAGAATGCAAGGACCCAGGGGTGGCAATCGAGGAGGAGGAGGTCACGGACCCGAGCAGACAGAGCCTGGTAAAGCACTGGGGACCACTGCTCAGACTTTCCAAGAAGCCAGTTCTCAACAACTTTGGCAGGAACTTGTGCTGGAAGACAGCCAAACACATCTCCATTCACCAGGAAGTCCCTTTGAAGCCTCTCCATGCCTGGTTTCTTGGTTGAGGAAGCTACTTGCTTTTCTCTAACTTTCCAGGAAAGGGGAACTTTTTCCTTCCCTCCCTTCACACCTCCATGTCTTCCTCTCCCAAACATGATTGCACCCAGTACAGATTTCCTAGCCTGAATTTCTGCCTGATTTGTTCTCATTTAACTCTTTATTATAAAATAAAACTATTTTGGCACTTTGTAGAATATTTTGACAGTTTTGTAAAATGATCTCTGAGTGATCTTAAATGTGAGAAATAACTGTTAATATATAGGGCTTTCTTCATGGACTTTGATTTATGTTAGCATACATTTTAATGTGAATGGAATCATTCTACGGGCTGATAACTTTCAGCAATAGATGCTTGTTTTTGCCATAAAACTGAAGGTTCTGATCTTTGAAAATGGACTCAATGTATTTTGTCGCCATCTTATTGTTGACATTTTAAACCCTATACTAATCATTATTATACACCTCTGAGATAATCTTCTGGTGCTTACATTAGTTTATATGTATTATGTACTTGTAGTATGTATAATAATGATTATAGGTAACCATTATTAACTCGATGGCCCTGACTTTGACCTTAAATTTAGCCTCTTGTCATATGTTGCTTAAAATCTGTGATCACGTATTTTACCACCCTCCATTTTCTTTTGCAGTGTTGGGGATGGAACCCTGGCCTCATGAGTGCTAGGCAAGCATTCTGCCGCTGAGTGACACCCCAGATCCTTTTCTACTGAGATTTGTTCTTTTCTTATCGATTTACAAGAACTCTGTACATAGAGGGCACTAACTCTTAATCTGTCTTATAAGCTTCAACTGTTTTCCCCATTTGTTGTTTGTCTTTACTTACATTTGGAATTTTTACAATATAACAGTTTTTTATGTTTTCATTTTTATATATCTGACAGTCTTTGCTTTGATGAATTGTGAATTTTATATATGAAAAACTAAGTTTTCTATTTTCAGTCATTTGTTTCTTCACATATATAGTCTAGTTGGGAATCTGTTTCTGAACATATTGTAAGTAAATGATCTAGTTTCTTGTTTGTTTGTTTTTCTAAAAGAAGACACTAAATCAGGACAAGAATTTGGAATATTAGCCCAACCTGTTCCATGTCCTTTCATTATTTTTGCTACCAATGAGTAGCAGTAAAATTACCAAACAGGAATGATTTATAGACCTATAACTTATAAAATCTGTTTGCACACTAGCAGTTGAGAACCATTCTTTAAGCAGGCAGGAGGAACCTGCCTCAAACTGGCTTCAAAAAAAATGCTTAATAATGCACTTATCAGAAACTGTGCATGAGGCTTGATTCAGAAGTTAAGTGATTCCCTCCTCTCTGCTTCTCCTTAGGCTGGCACTCCTTAGGGCCGTAAGATGATTCTAGCCATTTCCAGGGGCCACATGCTGTCTTATTTGATTACTTAAGAGTTTGGACCCAGATCTCCTGACTGATTTCTCCTTATTCTGCCTACTTACTGTGGCCAAGGCAATGGTTAAAAGTGACAAATAGTCTCTTCAAGAAGTCAATCAGGGTCTGCACTAGAGCTGGGACAGCTAGAATAAAGAGCATGGCACACATAACAGAAAATCATTTTGATCAACAATATTACGGGCAAGAAGGAATTACAGCCTTCTGTTTTCTCTGAAGGTAAGATCACAGAACTGTTACCTTATAAGGAGACTATAACACCATGCCCCATGCCTCGAAGAAACTGCATTTCAGTCAGCTTTCCGTTATTAGAACAACATGCCTGAGATGATCAGCTTGTAAGGCGAGAGAGGTTGCTTTGGCTTATACTTCTAAGAACTTCACCTGGCAAATTGATCTCACTGTGGGAGCACGTAGCAGAGGAAGCTGGTGACCTCAGGACAGCCAGAAAGTAGAGAGGAAGAGAAAGAAATCAATGCTTCACAGTCCCCATTAGGTCACATTGCTTAAGCATTCCACAATCTAGTAGTGTCAATCTGGGACCAAGCTTTTAACACATTCCACTCCAGATCCAAAGGACTGAACTGCTAGATCCCCTAGGGACTTTAGGAAGCTCTCAAATAAATCTCAGCGCCATGGGATGGAGAAAGCATTTATCTCAGGCCTCCTGTTCTCAGCGGCTGATAGTTATTGTGTGGATATCGACAGTCCTGTGTGTCAAATTCATTGTCTCTGCATTGGAGAAGGCAGAGATAGAGGGTACAGACAGTCTCAGGTCCTCAGCACGAGGCTGCTTGGCTAGAACTGCCTACTGATGCCATGGTGGAAAAGAACAATTTAACAGACACACATGAGGTATTCAGTATGTGATCTATTATAAGCTAACAGACTTAAAAAGGTGAGGTTCTCATGTAACAGTTAATCTTGTCAACCAACAGGATTTGGAATTATAGGAGACACAGCTCTGAGGGTATTTTCAGAAAGGCATAACCAAGGAAGAGCTAATTATCCTTAATGTGGCGTTACCATGCCATGGACTTGAGTCCCAGATTGAGAAGAAAGGAGAAATACAGAAAGCCAGATGAACACAAGCACTTACCTCTCTTTCTGACCGACAGCCTTGTGTTCCCACTGCCACACCTCCTCATCCTGATAAAATGTGAGTCTAACAATCGGCTACCATAAACCCGTCCCCCTTCCTTAAGTAGCTTTTGCCTGGTATTTTGTTACAGAAGTGAAAAGTAACCAATACCATGCACAAGCCCCAATTTCTATTTTTCTAGTCCATAGTTGATAGCCCATGCCTGGATTATTACAACAATGCCTTTAAAATATCTTCATTTCTTCTAGTTTAATTACTCTGGGAAGCATCCCTAAATGGCAATAAAAGTGTTGATATTATATTACTGATAAGGTTCATTAGTCTCCTTTGCTGGCAAGATAATAATGGACAAATTCCTTTGCTTAACATTCAGCTTCCTTCACAATTGGTTACTAGAGTTTAAACAGCTGTACTTCTCACATCTGCCCCAGCTGGATTTAAGCCAATCCTCACCTTTTGAGATATGAGCCAAGATTATTCCTTCTGGTGCTTTTGTAGATATTGTTTGTTCTAACTGACACAGAAAATATGCAAAACATTGGCCAACTGCTACGGCAGGCTCTAACCAATCAGGAGAGAGGCTGGGCCAATCAGGAGAGAGGCTGGGCCAATCAGGTGGTGGTCATGTGTAACGGCTGACTTGGATTGACTGGTTGACTTAGCCCTGCTGCCAGTCTCTCCTCTCCAGCCAACTGAAATCTAATCCTTCCATAAAAATTTCCTGGATGGCTCTTGCTCACTTGGCCTCACTTGGTTCTTATAAATTAGTTACTCATTGTGTGTAGGTTGTTAATAAAGAGCTTATGTGATGCACTAGTCTAAAATACTGGCACTCTCTTGACAGAATGATTTTACTGCCTTTTCATATGATAACATTTGTGATCTAATCTACAGAGAAAATAGAAAGCTATTATTCCATCTTGCCTGTAGTAAGATTGATCAGAATAACTTTGATATTTTGGAAAAGTTTTTTTTTTTTAATTTCAAGATTTTATGACTGGTAAGGATATACATTTATAGAATTTTATTTCTAAATAAATAAATAGAAAACAAGAGAAAATGTTTACTTCGGAGCTCCCACCCTCATAGTGGATGGTTCTTTGATGTCTTAGAACTGTCAAATGTGGGGAAACCCTATATACACCCTCCACTGGGTGGGGGGACCTAGTAATTTCTTTCATGTATGTGCTATAAAAGTTCAAAGGATTTCAAATTTCTATGAAATGGTTTTTCGTTTGTTTGTTTTCTGATTTTTTTTTTTTTAAGGTAGAGTTATCCTATGTAGCTCAGGCTAGCCTCCTCTAACTTGCAATCTTCCAGCCTCGGGCTCCAAAGTGCTGGTAATGGATATGTCATACTATGCCCCAACTCTTTGAAGTGCTCTTCAAATAGCTGTTGGATAGAATGGTTAACAACCTTTTAATCTGTGTGGCGATTTAAAAACACGCTCCCTAATTTCTTGACGCTCCCGCTGAGGAGTCTACATCTCTGCCCCTTGAGTCTTCACAGTCCAGTGAGCTGGCTGTATCTACAGAGAAGGCTTACTAATTGCCTCTTTCTTTCCCAGGCTATTTCCCTTTGGAGTCTGATGTCCCCTGTAAAAAGGCCAGCTCCAGCAGCTGTGTCCTGTACTGCCATCACAGCTTCGACAAAGGGCCCAGCACCCCAGACATGAGCATGTTTGTCTCCATTCAATCAAGCCTCTGAAGGCTGCTAGGCATTGACCTGTTAAGGCAATATTTTAGGAGGAAGAGTTGTATTTTTTGTTCTGGGTGATGAGACATGCAATTGAAACCAAGCTGTCTCAGGGTGATGGAGCATCCGTGAGGGCGATCCTGGTGGTGGAATGGAATCCGCGTGATATGGAATGGGTGCCTCTTGGCTGTAGTAGTACTTGCAGTGTCTCTGTTATTGGTGATGAGACATGCTGCTGAGGCTGGGCTATCTGCCCTTGGGAAAAGTCAGGGAAGTCCACGAGAGAAATCCTGGTGGAGCTATCTTCCTTTATGTCTTACGAGGTGGTATACCTCCTTGATGAATGTGGTCCATTAAGAGAGTATATATAGGGACTGCCCTAGAATGGCTGATGGACCAAAGGATATACTGAAGTCCCTCCCTGAAAGTTCTGTGTATTACAAGATTGTCAGGAAGTTTGGCAGATTTCACTGCTACTGCAGGGGGTGACAGGACATACAATTGAGGCTCAGCTGTCTGCTCAGAAAGAACTTGCCCACATTGGAAAGAAAATGAAATGTAGATGCCCACCTTCACCTTAGCCTCCAAATTGTCAGGCAAAGTGGAGAAAGGCAGGGGTGGGAGGGGGATGCTGAACTGACTTAGAAAAGAGAGAGAGGAAAAATGAGATATAAGCATTGGCTTGCCATTTCTTATTGCTTGGGGAGGGCACAAGGAAGAGAGAACAAATTAGATCTGTACTAAAACTTGGACCACATAAGAAGAATCAGGCAGTGAGGGGAGAAAACGAGGTAGAAATGATGGTGAGGAAGCTGAGCATGGGTGAGGCAGTGAGTGATAAATCAGTCCACTGAGCAGGATAGGACTGTTTTCTCCAGAGACTTGAGCTGGAAATTAATTCAGCAGGGACCTCAGGGCGGGGGCTTTTGTGGCACTGTGGCCCACTCTCTGTAAAAAGGTTTCATTTATATCATGCTAACTTCTGAGCCTTACAATCAGAAAAGCATCTGAAATATATGTACGCACCCTAAAGGACGGGGATGGGTTATTTGTTTACCCAGGGTGCAGGTGTCAGACATTGCAATGAAATCCTTAGGAATGTTAACATCTGCATTGTATTTTTAAAATGGCGAGAAGGAGTCACACTATACAACAGGGCCCACGTAGGAGGTTTATTGAGGGTCAGAGAAGGGGCCAGGGACTGGTCCCTGGGGATGAGGAAGGGAAAGAGAAAGGAGAAGGCAGGTGGGCAAGGTCCGCCATTTATAAGGAAACATAGCGAATAGGCACAGGAGGTGCTCTTCGTGGCTGCAGCTGAGGTATATCCTGTCAGGACCCTAAGGGCAGACCAGTACAGATGCCTAAATTCTAACAATCTGTCCAAGTAAGGTTATGGAAAAAATGCTACGATATTTCGTGCCTGTGAATGTTAAATGGCTGCCGGTGTTTTGGGTATCCCCAAGGTATCAGTGCACTTTCAGACCCCTCCCTCCTCAAGTTGTTTCTTTGTACAATTTGATTAAAAAAGTAAGATTGGGACAGAAAGGCTCAAGAGGCTTTGAGCTACAATAAGTACATGACAGGCTAAACAGCTCTGTTGTGTTGGAAGCTGGCAGAAACCCAGGGGGCTACAGCTGAGGGCTATGGCAGGAATAACCAATGACACAGTGGTGGAAAGGGTATTAGAACAGCATCCAGTGGTGGAGAGGGTATCAGAACAGCATCCAGTGGTAGAAAGGGTATTAGAACAGCATCAATGGTGGAAAGGGTATTAGAACAGCATCCAGTGGTGGAAAGGGTATTAGAACAGCATCCAGTGGTGGAAAGGGTATTAGAACAGCATCCAGTGGTGGAAAGGGCATTAGAACAGCATCCAGTGGTGGAAAGGGCATTAGAACAGCATCCAGTGGTGGAAAGGGTATCAGAACAGCATCCAGTGGTGGAGAGGGTATTAGAACAGCATCCAGTGGTGGAAAGGATATTAGAACAGCATCCAGTGGTGGAAAAGGTATCAGAACAGCATCCAGTGGTAGAAAGGATATTAGAACAGCATCCAGTGGTGGAAAAGGTATTAGAACAGCATCCAGTGGTGGAAAGGATATTAGAACAGCATCCAGTGGTGGAAAGAGTATTAGAACAGCATCCAGTGGTGGAAAGAGTATTAGAACACCATCCAGTAGTGGAAAGGGCATTAGAACAGCATCCAGTGGTGGAGAGGGTATTAGAACAGCATCCAGTGGTGGAAAGGGTGTTAGAACAGCATCCGGTGGTGGAAAGGGTATTAGAACAGCATCCAGTGGTGGAAAGGGTATCAGGACAGCATCCAGTGGTGGAAAGGGTATCAGGACAGCATCCAGTGGTGGAAAGGGTATCAGGACAGCATCCAGTGGTGGAAAGGGTATCAGAACAGTTATGCTAGCTGCACACAGAGTGCAATAGGCAGACTCTACCACTGTTTCCACTCAGCAACAGCAAAAACAACTTATCCAATTAAGAGTTGGAGTGAAGGTATTTCCACCAAGCCTCCTTTGGAAGGTGGTATAGAACTGAATTCCTTTTTTTTTTTTTTTTTTTGACACAGGATTTCTCTGTGTAGCTTTGTGCCTTTCCTGGATCTCGCTCTGTAGACCAGGCTGGCCTCAAACTCACAAAGATCCGCCTGGCTCTGCCTCCCAAGTGCTGGGATTAAAGGCGTGAGCATTGGTGAGAAACAGGAGGGTTTGTATGAGCGAGAATTGTTGAGACTAAGATTGGAAAAAGCACAGGGACAAATAGCCAAACAAATGGAAACACATGAACTATTAACCAATGGCTGAGGAGCCCCCAACTGGATCAGGCCCTCTGGATAAGTGAGACAGTTGATTAGCTTGATCTGTTTGGGAGGCATCCAGGCAGTGGGACCGGGTCCTGTGCTCAATGCATGAGTTGGCTGTTTGAAATCTGGGGCTTATACAGGGACACTTGGCTCAGCCTGGGAGGAGGGGACTGGACCTGCCTGGACTGAATCTACCAGGTTGAACTCAATCCCCAGGGGAGTCTTTGCCCTGGAGGAGATGGGAATGGGGGGTGGGCAGGGGGGAGAGGGGGGAGAACAAGGGAATCCATGGCTGATACGTAAAATTAAATTAAATTATAAAATTTTAAAAAAAGAACTGAATTCCACACAGGCGTTAAGTTATGCATATTTACAATATGATATGGTGTCTGCAGTTCCATCTCCAGTGCCACATGCTTTCAAGTCACCGAGCCTCCCCTACTAATTAAACAATGGCCAAACAAGACAAGGTACTGGGAGGGATACTATACCCATCCCTTTAAATGCTTACCGGTACCACAAGGAAGACCACCAGATAGGGGCATAGCTGTCATAATGCAAATGAGCACAGACGCCATGTGGCAAGAGACAGGAGAAAGAAAGAGCAGCTGGAGGGTGGTTGAGGGCAGTATGGACAGTGGAAGTCATAAGTCTTGGCCTGCAACAACCTGTGCCAACAAATGGGCTATACTCTGTAGTTGGAAGTTTTTCTGTATCCCATCCGGTCCCGCAGCCACTCAGACCCAAATAAACACACAGGGGCTTAATATTTATAAATAGTTATAAAATTAATTATTTATAACTGCTCAGCCATTAGCTCAGGCTTATTACTGACTAGCTCTTACACTTAAATTAACCCATAATTCTTATCTATGTTTAGCCACGTAGCTTAGTACCTTTACTCAGTTCTGCCTTGTCCTCTTGCTTCCTCTGTGTCTGGCTGGTGACTCTTCCCTTTCTGTGCCTCTCTTTTTCCTGTCTCTGTCCTGGATTTCCCACATGCCTATAAGCTGCCTTGTCATAGGCCAAAGCAGTCTATTTTTAAACCAATGGGAACAACACATATTCACAGCATACAGAAAGACATCCCCCAGCAATACTCAGAGGTCTGACTTTGTGGATGGCCTCCTAATGGAAAGAGAAAGGGGAAGAGAGATTGGCCACAGGGGGGATAACAGATATGGAAGGAAATATGACCAGGCCAGGCTGAGGACAGCCAGCTCTGGTGTACTGCCACCTACCTGTTGGGACTGGAAAGAATTTAAGCAAAAGATACCCTGCAAGAAAGGAAAAAGATACACCCAGAGACAGAATACTGTTTGAATAAAAATTCCAGGCCAGGTGGCAGTGGTGCACACCTTTAATCCCAGTACTCCGGAGGCAGAGGCAGGTGGATCTCTGTGAGTTCGAGGCCAGCCTGGGCTACAGAGTGAGTTCCAGGAAAGGTACAAAACTACACAGAGAAACCCTGTTTCAAAAAAAAAAAAAAAAAAAGGGAAAAAAATTCCACCATATACCTCCCTACAGATTCTTAGTCAGGGGTCTCCCAAAGGCTCCTGCTAAACAATAAAGGCTACTGCCGCTGCTTTTTAGCTACTTACTGAAACTAAATGAGAAGACCCTACTGATGAAGATACCTTGTGTTTTTGTTGTACGACACAGAGAAATAAAGTTTGAGCAAAGTTGGAAGCTCCCTTCTTGCTAGCTTGCTTTTACAGTGACAGAGGTACTCTGCAGGGTGCTGGGGGGAAACTGTCACCAACAGTCCCACTGGGCTGCAGACCCAGCTTGCTGTACGATCAATATGCCAGACAATAAGTGTCTACTAGATTAATAATGGCACGACTTTTACCAACTATTTTCTCATTCGGTTTAAGGTCTATGTTTCATCAGGGAATTCACTTCTGGCATTGTTAGCCTAGATAAAAGACTGTGACTGGGGAGGTCATAGGTCATAGTGGGGAAGCTACCGCTGTTATTAAACAGGAACAACATGCTTGCCAAATCTCCTAAGCATTCATGCTTTTGATCATAAAGTATGTCTATTGACAGCCAGCGATGTGGAGGGGTGTTTTTGTTTGCTTTACAGTGGGGGAAAAGTTACTACAGAGACTTCTATTTAGTCAAACTACTGAAGAATAAGCAGCTGTTGCTGTCCACAGCTTAACCACAAATAGAAGGAAACAAGCAGACTTCTATATAACCCACTCCAGGCTCAGGGAATAGCACAGAAGAAAAGGAAGGAAGACTGTAAGAGCCAGAGGGAGGGAATATTGTCAAAGACGGGGTCTGTTGACATTGCCTGATAGAAAGAGAGGATGGGAAGGGTCATTAGACCCTAATCTGAGATTCCAGCCACCCTTCCCTCTTGCAATCCCTTCTGAGCTGCGCGTAATGTAATTCTGTCACAGCTGTGTGAGGTCTCTGGAGGTGCTAGAGTATATAGAGGTGAAAGGTTACCTGAAGCGGGGACCTCCATCTATAGAGCTGTGGAGAAGCCATCAGCCACATTGGGACTCTGTTGTGGAATGATATTTTTGTACACTGTGAAGATGTTTCCGGGCAAAGAAGACCCTGGGAAGAATAAGGTGGAGACGCCAGGAGACAGAGAACAAATAGGATGGGCACTATGGAGATGAGGTGATAAAGCCATGAGGCAGAAAGTAAATTAATAGAAATGGCAAAATTGTAAGAGCTAGTTAGAACATTGACTAAGACAATGAACTATGTAGGTGTGGTACCGGTGAAACATGCCCATCACAAAATGACATACTGAATAAATGACTCTTATGCAAGGCACCTCAAGTAATCAGATTTATAGAGACAGACAGTCCAGCTGTTGTGTCTAGGGCCTGGGCAGGGAAGGAATGAGGTGAGAGCATTTGTTAGATACTGAGGTTTGATTTGGAAAGATGAAAAGCCTGTGGAGATGGATGATTGACAGTTGTATAACTGTGTGGTTGTGCTCAGTGTTATCAAATTATTTACTTTAAAAAATGGTAGCTATGTCCTAGATGTCAATTGATGGATGAAGACAGGAAATGAGACCTATGTACACAGGAGTGAAAGAATGCAACCCTCTCATATAGCATAGATGAGCCTAGAACATTAAGCTGAGTGAGATAAGCCAGGAATAGAAATACAGTCATTTCATGCTCTCACTCACACACATAAACCAAAAAAGGCGATCACAGGAAAGCAGAAACTGGGAGGGGGAGGAGGGAGCCATGGAGAAAGGATAGTTAATGTGTACAATACAGAAATTCAGTTGGGTAGGAAAAACAATGTCCACTGTGCTGTAGCACACAAAGTGACCAAGTGGACATGATTTAATGGAATGTCTTTACCAGTAAAGAACATTTCGAATCTCCCCAGCACACAGAATTGGTAGGTGTCTGAGGTGATCATACGCCAGCTACTTTGAACTGATCATCGCACACTCTCTGTAGCCCGTGTATACCACCTTTAACCTAGGATAGCTTTGAATGTGACACAACACAACATTATACACTTATTTAAAAGGAGATCATTTTCTTGCAGTTGTTTCCTTTGTAACTTGATAATGTAGTGTTCACATAGAAGACATTGTATCACAGTGTCCAAAGGTTGGACATGCCTAGGCATGTATTGAAGCACTGCCTAATGTCTCATAAATAAGTGTCAATGAAAAATAATTTTTCTATTCATGAGACTATCTCATGTAGGCCAGGTTGGCCTCAAACTTGTCACTTCACCAAGAATGACTTTGAACTCCTGCTCCTCCTGCTTCTACTTTCCAAGTCCTGGATTACAGTTGTGCACCACGACATCTGGATGAAAAAAAATAAAATCTTAGAAAGGAAGTAAAATTGGAAACAAAAGGGGTTGAAGAACAAAAGCAAATGATTTTGTCTGGAAGGAGATTCTGCTAAACACACGGCAGGCGCTGTCAGGAGCTGCCACTGTGTGCACAGCACTCAGGTGACTGCAGTAGGCTTGACCATTCATGCCCAGCACCCAGGTGACTGCAGTAGGCTTGACCATTCATGCCCAGCACCCAGGTGACTGCAGTAGGCTTGACCATTCATGCCCAGCACTCAGGTGACTGCAGTAGGCTTGGCCACCCATGCACAGCACTCAGGTGACTGCAGTAGGCTTGACCACCCATGCACAGCACTCAGGTGACTGCAGTAGGCTTGACCATTCATGCACAGCACCCAGGTGACTGCAGTAGGCTTGACCATTCATGCCCAGCACCCAGGTGACTGCAGTAGGCTTGACCATTCATGCCCAGCACTCAGGTGACTGCAGTAGGCTTGACCACCCATGCACAACACTCAGGTGACTGCAGTGGGCTTGACCACCCATGCACAGCACTCAGGTGACTGCAGTGGGCTTGACCACCCATGCACAGCACTCAGGTGACTGCAGTAGGCTTGACCACCCATGCACAGCACTCAGGTGACTGCAGTAGGCTTGACCACCCATGCACAGCACTCAGGTGACTGCAGTAGGCTTGACCACCCGTGACCAGCACTCAGGTGACTGCAGTAGGCTTGACCACCCATGCACAGCACTCAGGTGACTGCAGTAGGCTTGACTGTAGCTAGAGTTTTCCTTCCTGGCCCACAGTCAGGACAAATCTCTCTCACCTGCCAGTCCCACAGCCTCTCAGACCCGACCAAGCAAACACAGAGACTTATATTGCTTTCAAACTGTATGGCCGTGGCAGGCTTCTTGCTAACTGTTCTTACAACTTAAATTAATCCATTTCCATTAGTCTGTACCTTGCCACATGGCTTGTGGCTTACTGGCATCTTCACATGCTGTTTCTCATCGTGGCGGCTGGCAGTGTCTCTCTGACTCAGCCTTCCACTTCCCAGCTTTATTCTCCTCCTTGTCCCGCCTACACTTCCTGCCTAGCCAATGGCCAATCAGTGTTTTATTTATTGACTAATTAGCAACACATTTGCCAAACAGAACATCCCACAACACTTGACCATTCATGCCCAGCACCCAGGTGATTGCAGTAGGCTTGACCATTTATGCACAGCACTCAGGTGACTGCAGTAGGCTTGACCACCCTTGCACAGCACTCAGGTGACTGCAGTAGGCTTGACCACCCATGCACAGCACTCAGGTGACTGCAGTGGGCTTGACCACCCATGCACAGCACTCAGGTGACTGCAGTAGGCTTGACCACCATGTACAGCACTCAGGTGATTGCAGTAAGCTTGACCACCCATGCACAACACTCAGGTGACTGCAGTGGGCTTGACCACCCATGCACAGCACTCAGGTGACTGCAGTGGGCTTGACCACCATGTGCAGCACTCAGGTGACTGCAGTAGGCTTGACCACCCATGCACAGCACTCAGGTGACTGCAGTAGGCTTGACCACCCATGCACAACACTCAGGTGACTGCAGTAGGCTTGACCATCCATGCACCGCACTCAGGTGACTGCAGTAGGCTTGACCACCCGTGACCAGCACTCAGGTGACTGCAGTAGGCTTGACCACCCATGCACAGCACTCAGGTGACTGCAGTAGGCTTGACTGTAGCTAGAGTTTTCCTTCCTGGCCCACAGTCAGGACAAATCTCTCTCACCTGCCAGTCCCACAGCCTCTCAGACCCGACCAAGTAAACATAGAGACTTATATTGCTTTCAAACTGTATGGCCGTGGCAGGCTTCTTGCTAACTGTTCTTACAGCTTAAATTAATCCATTTCTATAAATCTATACCTTGCCACGTGGCTCGTGGCTTACCGGCATCTTCACATGCTGTTTCTCATCGTGGCGGCTGGCAGTGTCTCTCTGACTCAGCCTTCCACTTCCCAGCTTTATTCTCCTCCTTGTCCCGCCTACACTTCCTGCCTAGCCAATGGCCAATCAGTGTTTTATTTATTGACTAATTAGCAACACATTTGCCAAACAGAACATCCCACAGCACTTGACCATTCATGCCCAGCACCCAGGTGACTGCAGTAGGCTTGACCATTTATGCACAGCACTCAGGTGACTGCAGTAGGCTTGACCACCCTTGCACAGCACTCAGGTGACTGCAGTAGGCTTGACCACCCATGCACAGCACTCAGGTGACTGCAGTAGGCTTGACCACCCATGCACAACACTCAGGTGACTGCAGTAGGCTTGACCATCCATGCACAGCACTCAGGTGACTGCAGTGGGCTTGACCACCCATGCACAACACTCAGGTGATTGCAGTAGGCTTGACCACCCATGCACAGCACTCAGGTGACTGCAGTAGGCTTGACCACCATGTACAGCACTCAGGTGACTGCAGTAGGCTTGACCACCCGTGACCAGCACTCAGGTGACTGCAGTAGGCTTGACCACCCATGTGCAGCAAAACAAGTTGCAAATAGAGTGGAAAGGCTTGGATGGTAGTTACCATGCATAGTTGCCTCAACTACAAATAAATACAAAAGACATACTTGCAATCTGCAACTTCTCACTTAAAACTGAACATAGCTGGGCCTGGGGATGTAGCTCAGTTCGTAGAGTGCGTGTCTAGCCTTGAGTTCAACCACCAGCAGCACATAAAGCTGGGTAGAGTGGCACATGCTTTCGATCCTGGCACTCAGAAGGCAGAGGCAAGAGGATTAGACATTCAAAGTCACATTCAGTTATATAGTGCATTTGAGCCCATCCTGGACTCAGAATCTGTCTCAATAAAAAAACAAACAAACATAGCTTGCTTCCCTGAGAGAATATGGCATAGCTTCCAGAGAGGCAGATGACATGAGCAGATGAAACACAAAGCTTATAAGGCTCATTGGTCACTTGAAGGGGGACCGACAGTTCTTTATTAAAGTGATTTACTGTCTGGCTTGGATAGGCCTCTGGGCTGATGAGCACTTCCATGCTTACATATACTGATGCTGGAAATAGCAGAATTCAATGACCACCTTTAATACCTAACTATAAATAACTCCTATCTACAGAAGAGGTAGAGAGAAAAGCCAGTTAGATATAGACAGGCCTGACCTGGCCAATATTCTATGGAATTACAGAGGTCTGTTCTGGAAGCAGCTACAGATGTGGATCCAAACCTCTTAAATGCCCAGTTGTGGCATCACATGCCCATGTGTGTGCTTAGATTGCTTATGTGTTGAGTTGTGCATTTTTACATCACATCAGTGTGCTTTTAATAAATATGAATGTCAAACTCAAACCTAACCTTGTATCATTATACTAAAACACCCATGATATTTCTGAAATTTCATAGCTTTTAGTAATTTACATGTATGCTTATAATACTATACTCTTTATTTGAATATGAAATGATCCTCCTCCATTGCTTGTGTTTTGAATACCTGGTATCTGGCTGGTGGAATTTCTGGGGAGGAGATAAAAACTCTGAGAGTGGTGGGACCTAGTGGGAGGAAGTATGTCACTGAGGGAGTACTTTTGAAGGCTATTCATATTCCCTGATCCCTTCTCCTTCTTAAAAAAAGAAAAGAAAAGAAAAGAAACTTGTAATTATGTGTGTTTGTGTGTGTGGGTATGTGCATGCAAGTACAAGTGCTAGTGGGGGCCAGAAGGGGGCGCCAGAGCCTCTGGAGCTGGCAATTGTGAGCCACCAGAAGTGAGTGCTGAAAGCTGAGCTAGGGTCTTCTGCAAGAGAAGACTATATGTTCTTAACTGCTAGGCCATCTCTCCAGCCTCTCCTCCTTTCTTGTTTTCTTTCCATCATGAGGTGAAGAGGTTGCTCTGCCTCTGCCATATGCTCCTTCTACCACGATCTTCCACTCAAGTCCATGGGCCAAGCAACGGTGGGATGACTGAGCTTTCTGAAGCCAAAACAAGTCTTTCTTATTTTAAGTCATTCTCTTGAATGTTTTGTCACAGTGACAAAGGTAACTAATGTAGCCTTCTATCACCCGACACACATTAATGCATGGGATCATTTCATATTCAAAACATGACAGACTATAATATCCTAGGAAAGCATTCATCAGTTACTAAAAGTATGCATGAATGCATGCCAGCAGCTTCCATGGTCTGTGATCTGTCTGATATTAAGACACATGCTACTTGCTGCCTCCATTTTCTCATCTATAAAATGGAGCCAACAACTGTGTCTACCTTATAGGGTTATGATGAAGGTGAAATAAGTTAGTATGCACAAATGTCTTTAGAGCTGAGCCTTTCACATAGTAAGTGCTCAATACATCTGACAATATGTGTTTGTGAACAGGTAAGAGTTTCTTCCGGAGAAGTGAGTATGTGGCTAGCTCCTGCCTCTGGTCTATCCTCAACCATCCTTATTACTATAAGACATTGATCTTTTTTAAAAATTATTTTATTACTTTATGTGTATGGGTGTTTTGCCTGAATGCATATCTGTGTAGCATACGTGTATGGTGCCTACAGAGGCTATAAAAGAGCATCAGATCCCCTGGAACTGGAATTACAGATGGTTGTGAGCCACCATGTGAATGTTGGGAAACCAGACCCAGATCCTCTGGAAGAGCAGCCAGTGTTCTTGACCACTGAGCCATCTCTCCAGCCCAAAGTCATTGGATATTTTAGTTTCAAATCCCTGTGTCCAGGTTCTTTGTTAGAGTTCCTATCAATGCTTTGCCTGAGGTCAGAGACTTCAAACTGTGTGGGGGACAAACAGGGCAAAACTTAACCTTGATCATGGTGTACTCTCTAATTCATAATAGTCTGAAACATTCATCTGGGTTTATATCTAAGAAAACCTACCCCTAGAGCACATAGTCCATGTGCGCCAAGAGTTAGCACTCACAGAGCCTGCCTGGAGCACAGTGAGTGTCCAGCATGTCACGTGAGATCACTAGGGTGTGACCTGGGAGCTGGATGTGCGGCTGAATCAAACCAGATGGTGCGCTTTCCTTCAGGACCATTGCAGCATGTGGTCCAACTCTGCAGGGAGAAAGCAGCGTGGGACTTATTTTGATTACACTTGGCTCCCATCTCCTCTAACTCCAGACATTTTTCAGAATGGGGAAATGAGCCCGGAGTCCAGAGATACTGCTGATATGATTCAGGGCTCCTCAGGAGGAAAGAAACAGGAAGCAGAGGGCTGGCTGCTGTGCGGTGAGGTCATCCCTTTGGCATGCTGTCCTGGTCCTGGAGAAAGACAAGAGACAGAAGTTATTTGGCTGCTTGGCTGACTCTCAAGTCTTCACTGAGGGCCAGGAAAGGGTGAAGCGTCGGTATGGATCCACTGTTGCCAAGGACGCGAGGAGAAATGAAAGACGGAACAAAACCCTTCATTTTAAATGCCAGTGGAAAAACACTCAGGACAAATACCAAGACACACAATGTGCTTTTATTAAGGCAGCTTTTAAAATGAGTTGGAAATCAGCCTCCTAATGGCTATAAAGGTCCTCCTGACTGGAGGACACTTGAGAATCTGGCGTTGTAGACACAAACACTCCTGGATTGTCTTGGTTTTGTCCCTGGCCTCGGGTAGGAGCTCCTGTGCCTGGACTGGCCTCAAGCTCCTGGTCTTTGGCTTCCATCTCATAGGTACTAGAGTTAAAGGTGAGCACCCCCTTACCCAGCCTTTCAGACTGCTTCTTAGTGAGTGGGAGGGCAAAGTATGTTGGATAGGGAAGAGGGTAACAGGGAAGCAGGAGGCTGATGTTGGGAAAGATGATGATGGAGAAGAAGCAGGCTGACTTCGAGGCTCTGCTCCATGACCCAGAGGCAGGTATTTTTGTTTTGCTTGATTTGTTTCTTAATTAGACAATTATTAATTGTTTGTTTTTATTTAGACAGTCTTGCTGTGTAACCTAACCTGATCTGAACTTAGGATCTTCCTGCCTCAGTTTACCAAGTACTGGGATCACAGGCATACACCACCACAACCCCCTTTGGTGGGGATGTTTTCTAGATGACAAGATACTCATGTCTTACCCAAAGTCATTCAACAAAGATCTGGGGAAGTCAGAATGGAAGGCCAGAGGCCAGGGGACTACACACTATGCACAGAACTGATGTCACCCAACAGCATCAGCATCACAAATGAACAGGCCTGAGGCAGGGACAGTGACAGTGCCTGTTAACTCTCAGCTCGAGCTGAGGTCCAAACTCGACAGTAGCATGTCAACCAGCTGCTGCTGGTTTTTATGAAGCCTGTTCTATTGGAACACATCATTTGTGCTACAAGAGCAGAGTTGAAAAGTTGAGACCTCTGAGTCCAGAGGTCAAAATGTGTTTGTTGTCTGTCTTTACAAAAAAAAAAAAAAGTTTCCTGTCCCCTGGTTGAAAGCCAGCAATGTGCCGGAGGAAGTTGTGTTGTCCCTCCCCATTCACAGGGCCTTCAATGCACCCATAATGCAACCATCTTTCTGCATCCTCCCCTGCCTGTGTATGAGGACTGATGGGTGAAGGTCAAGTTGAATAATGCAGGACCCACTGCTTCTGTCCTTGGCTTCCTGACAGGTCTCACAGCTGGGCTGTATTTTAAAGGTCTTCCAGCACTGCACTGGCCTGGGGCTAGCTCTTCCCTTATCCACCAGCTCTGTTACTGTGCAAGGTGAGGCTAGCTCATTACTGTATGCCTTCTTAACTACAGTTTGGGTGCTTTATGAATGTAATTTTAATTACCATGGGTTATGTTTTCTGGATTGCTAAGCCATTGAGCATGTCAGCCCCACCTGTGCCTGATACAGATCACCCAGAACTGCAGCCCAACTGGGCAAGACCACACATGAGGGTTCCTGAGCAGGTTGGCCCCACTTCAAGCCAATATACTTCTAACATTAATTCTACATTTATTAAGTGTGAAGAATCAGATTTGATTGTGGGAAAATGTGCACATACCTTTCTTTGCAGCCTGCCTTGAATACAGCACAGCGTTTAAACATACTATGTTTGGAGTTGATTGTCTCATACAACTTTTCCAGGATCTGTGACTAGGCTACTGTTAATCCAAACGATAAGAATAAGATCACTAATACAATTTCAGCCAAATTTGAAGCAAGCTTGATTTTTATTTTATTTTTTATTTTTTTAATTGGGGTGCACCCAAGAGCTGGCCAGCGACTGCCTTCTAAGTCAGGTTAAAGAAAGCAGCCCCAAATCCATCTCTTTGGGCCATTTTTGAGGAGTAAAGTCTTGAGTAGTTTTACAGAAGGGAGACAATGGGGGCAATATGGAAATAAAAAAAAAATCTTAAAAACAAAACATCATGTGGTCACCCACCATGTGATTAGGGAGGGTTTAGGGAGGGTAAGGTATTCTTAAAAACAAATCAAGGTCACAGGTTGGGGAAGATCAGGTTCCAGGAAACAGAGAGCAACTCAACTCTCCCATAATCGCTCCTCCATTCAAAATGGAGTCGGGTAAGTTCCTCACTGCTAAGGAAAATCTACACACACAAAGAATTTAAGTAACCAGTGAAGTGTGAATCAAAGGCATGAGCCTCCCAAGTACTAGGATTAAAGGCGTGCACCACCACCACCGCCCGGCTCTATAATTTACTAGTGGCTAGCTCTACCCTCTGATCTCCAGGCAAGCTTCATTTTTCAGAATACAAACAAAATATCATACAACAAATCAGTGCTTATTCAAAATATACAGCAAAACTATTTTTTCTTGGCTTTCACCACCTCCAAAATGTTTCCTACTTTTTTGGAGTTCTCAATATCTCTGATATTTTCTTTTGCAATTCTTCAGACACAACAACTTGGATCTAAATGGAATACTTGAAAGTCTGTACAATAAAAGGAGCCATGCAGCCCTGACAGCCTCATCTACTGTGTACTCACTGGCCACGAGGTCTCTGCAGCGGGTGGGATCCCAGTTTGGTGTGGGAGATTTCCATGTCCCTCTCCTGTGCAAGATGAGCATTTTCAGGGAGCCTGGCCTCCTTTCCCACCTGAGAATATCAACAACTCTGGTGCATATATGACGGGTTTATATTTTACCATTTATCCAAAGAGTCATATGCACAATGTTGAATTAATGGATACCTGAATTATGATCAGTTCCAATAAACTTAAGCATAGCTGTGAGCTGTTGCCTAAACAAGGGGCCTGGGTCTCTCTATGTAGCTTAGTATCGTTACCTACTTCCCTCATGTAGCTAGCGTCAATACAGCCCTTGGGGATAGAAGGCCTGGGAATAATAATGATCATAATGATATCTACTATCACAGAAAGGCTGTACCAAATAGGGAGGGGTATCTATATCTTGTTCACTCATTGTTGCACTGTGCCTCCCAAGATAAATGGTAATTAATATTTTGTGAATACTGACCCACAAATACAAACCCTGCTGTAGGATGTCTTTCTGTGTGCTGTGAATATGTGTTGCTCTGATTGGTTGATAAATAAAGCTGTTTGGCCTATGGCAAGGCAGCTTAGAGGCAGGCAGGAAATCCAGGAGAGAGACAGGAAGAAGAAAGGCAGAGGTGGAAGAGACACCATCCTGCCGTCCAGAGAGCAGCATGGAATGGCATACAGGTAAAGTCACAAGCCACATGGCAAAGTATAGATTTATAGAAATGGGTTAATATAAGATGTAAGAGCTAGCTAGTGAGAAGCCTGAGCCATTAGGCCTCTGTGTGTTTATTTGGGACCAAGCAGCTGCCAGATGTGAGTGGGAGAGATTCGTCCTGACTGCAGGGCCCTGGCGAGACACAGGAAAACTTCCAGCTACAAACTACTAGTTAGCAATCTATTGGGAGGCAACAAACAGGTGCTCAGTTAACACCTGTGAGTGAGTGAATTTGCTGAAAGCTTACTAAAGGCTAGATTATCCCTCTGCCACCCACTTTATTTAACTGTCATAACATGCATGAGTGAAGTACTGTTATATCTCTTAGGAGGGTAAGAAAATGAAAAGTTCTGAGGTTAACCAACTCATTCAAATACAGAGAAAACTTGGAGTTCAACCAGGCCAATTTGACCCAAAGACCTTAGGCCACAGAGCCATGGAGTTGGTGCCACGAGGGAACTAACTCTGGCATTCTGACTGCTCGGGTGCAAAGAGTAACCATTGAAGTATTCACAAAATATTAATTACCACAGAGAACAGGTTCATGGCTGTTTATAGGGCAGTGGGAGGTGTAATTTCCAACTGCAGATGAAGACCTGACAACAGTCTTAGCGTGGTCATGACAATGAGGGGTGGCTTTGTGTGACCATGTCTAGGCAGGTGTTGGCCAGCAGAAGTGAGCACAGGCTGGTACTACATAAATTTGTTCACAGGAAGCTCTGTTTATTCCTCTCAGTCTGATAGTAAGATGCTGGTTGTCACTGGCTGATGTCTCTGTGGGCAGAGAGAGAGAGAGCTTTACACAGCACACGGATGCAACAGTGTGTCTGAATATGTTTGTGTTCTATGCCACAGAACACACACACGTACATGTCATGAGAGGATACACACCAGCCCCGGGACAGCAGCCAGTGCTGGCCAGCTCAGTGCAGTGCAACTTAGAGCAGAATTCGTGCCCTGACAGAATCCTAGGGTGGGCTGGATGCTGGTTGAAGATGAAGTCTCAGATCCCGTGCCCAGGGCACGGCAGACCAGGAGCATCTGCTTGCTTGTGAGTTCCTCTGGCAGTTCTAAGAACTAAAGTCAGAGGGATGGGGAGGAGACAGACCTGGGCTTCACTTTTCACTTTTCAGGTCTTCTGGTCACTGGGAGCGTGCCCTTGAAGGGGATATAACACCCAAGCCCTTTCTTGCTCTTTCTCGTTTCTTGGCCATGATGTAAATGACTTTGTTTCCCTGCGTGCTACCCGCCATGACCTGCTGCCTCACCCAAGACCCCAAACACCGGGCCAGCCCACCATAGTCTGCTAGCTGAAACATAGACCTTTCTCTTTAGACTGGTCATCTCAGGTGTTTGTTGCAATGGTAGAAAACTGCTTAACTCAGTCTCTCACTCACACTGTCCCCGCCACCCAGCAGACCTCAGCCACAGTGTCCTCTCCTGCCCTGGCCCTCCACAAAACGAAAACAAAACCCCAAACACCCAGACCAGTGTCCGTAACTTCCTGGTGCTGAAATTGTTTGTTCTCCCTCTGTTGCATATTTCATGAACAGTAGAACAAAGCCAAGCCTGTACAGGGATTATTTACGAAGTTGTCGTTTTAATATGAACAAATAAATAAACCCACTAGATTTGTTGATATGGTGTGATTCCACATACCCTGCTACAGAATAAAAGAAGTTTAAAAAATATTTGTTTCAAATAAAGGTCTTTCACTTCAAACAACAAAGTGTTTTCTGAGAAGGATATTAAATTCTAAAAATATTTAGATTTTTACAGTTGGGATCTTTAAAAATGAAGCCACTTGGTCCTGGCCTTACAGTAGGGACAGAAGGAAATGATACTGATATCGAACCATTTTAGATGGTACAAGGGTCTCTCAAGAAGGGACATCTGCCAATCTGGGGGTTTTATCTGGAAAGCATGAATCCCAGTTCTTGAACCTCTCAACCTGCCCTAAGGTCATTTGGTCTGAGTACTGCACATGAATGATGGTTCCATTTACTGACCCCTTAGCCAGAACTGTGTGCCTCCAACAGAGGTAGCTGGAAGGTTCTATTTATACATGGAGAGGTGAGGTAGAGAGAGGCTCTGTACTGTTCAGAGACCTGGAAGAGTGGTCACTCTTCTATGCCTGGACCCATGTGCTCCTCTGCAGGGGATGCTCCGTCACTGCAGCCTCTTCCTTCTCCTGCGGACGTCTAGATGGTTCCAACTGCTCTCAATGATGTCAATATAGAGTCTTAATTGGGGTCAAGAGCAGGCGTTACCAAGGAAACATGTAGTATTATCACAGGGTGCACCCTGGGGAATGTCACCAAGTCATCAGCGTTCTGTGGTGCTCCACAGGCAGTTCTAACAGTCAGCCCAGCTGAGGCTGACCAAGCTGGACCAGGCTTCAGACAGTCTCTCTTCAGACACCCCTACTCCAGGTGATGAGTTTGGACACTCAGCATGGGCTTGCCTGGGCAGAATCTCAGCTGGCCTAGGACACTCAGTCAGAATCTGTGTTTCAAGATTTGCTTGCACGCTACTGTTGTAGATTTTAGAGTTCGGACAGGTGGCAAGCCTGAGACCCACTTTTGTGAGAAATCAGAGCCCCAAGCTTTTAGATCTCTGTCTGTGTGTACACTTTGACCCTCTTTGGGAAAAACTGGGAAACTGAGGTAACAATGCAGGTGAAAACTGCTTCCAAGGGTGCCCCCAAGTCTACAGCATCCCCAGAGCCAGGAAAGGAGGAGAGTAAGTGAAATCACACGGGGCTGTGTCACCTGTCCCCACACTCTAGAATAGATCACTGGGACAGGAGGTAATTTTCTGTTTTCTTTTCTTTCTTTCTTTCTTTCTTTCTTTCTTTCTTTCTTTCTTTCTTTCTCTCTCTCTCTTCCTTCCTCCCCTCCTTCCCTCCCTCCCTTCCTTCCTTTCTTTCTTCCTCCCTCCCTTCCTTCCTTCCTTCCTTTTTTTTTTTTTTTTTTTTTTTGCCTTACTGGCCTCAAATTTGAAAATCTCTTGCTTCTGTCTCCAGACTGCTGATATTACAGGCCTCTGCGGACCACCATACCCAGATTCTTCTATCTTAATGATCTATTGCCAGGTAACAAGGCATCCTGCAACATAATAGTTTAAAATAGTCTCTCCTTTGCTTCAAATCCCGTGATTCAGCGATAGACAGAGAACAGTTGGATATCTTCTGATGTCCTTGCCTGGGGTCATTGCTGCAGCTGCAGCCACCTGGTGAGTCCACGAGGCCAGGATATCCCACAATGGCCTCATTTACACTCTGGTAATCAGCCACAGGGCTGGCCGGGGTGATTTGGTTCCCTGTGAGGCCCCAAGAGCTTGGGTTTTTATATGGTGTTGGTTGTACCAGGACTGTATACTGTGAAACCTCTCGCAGCCTTACTCAGAAACTGTAGTCACTTCTAGCATGTTCTAGTCATTAAAACCATGAGCTACAGATACAGCCCATCAGTAGATCGCTTGTCTATCATGTGTAAGGCCATGAGAGGTGGTGGTAAATATATCTTTAGCTGGGAAAGACTGCAAAGTGTCTGTGGTCTTTTCAATCTGTATGTTTTACCTGTTGCCCTCAGTGATCTCCATCATTCTCCCTGTGCAAACATGCACCCATCCTGGGCCCCCTTGAGCTCTACACTCAGGTGCAGAACCCTTTATTCCATGCTCTGGGGCAGGTGCAGACACAGGTAAAGCTCCTGTAAACATGTATGCTTTCTTCATCCAGACACTTGTGAACTGAAAAGACGAGTTTTCTGCTCCGCCCCCAGCCCTGCGCATGCGCACAAGTGTATACAAACGGCATTCATGTTAGAGACCCAGGGAGTGATGGCAGTTACCAGAAAACAGCAATTCTGACTTCCAGCTGGCATGGAGGTGCAGCATGACCCTTGGTGAGGTCATTTCTGCACACACACCTCAAGAGCAAATCTCTAGCCTATCTTCTGAGAGATCTTCCTTGTCCACAGGAGAGGTCTGTTGGAACTTAGAGTCTTTCCCGGTCTGCTGTGTGCTCATGGGCAGTCTAGCATCTGGGTGTCTCTTTATAATGTGACCTGCCATGGCCCCTTGTAGTCTAAGCTGCTGCTGTGCTCACTGGACTCTGAGAGACAGAGTTGGCTTCATGCTCCAAAAGTCACAGTATACATTTGATTTGAGATGGGCAGGCACCTCTGGGTTTAGTTAAGTTTTACCATCTGACACTTTGTGTGTGTGTGTGTGTGTGTGTGTGTGTGTGTGTGTGTGTGTGTGTGTGTGTGTGTGTGTGTGTTTGAAGACAGGGTTTCTTTGTGTAGCCTTGGCTGTCCTGGAACTAGCTCTGTAGACCAGGCTGGCCTTGAACTCACAGAGATCCACTGCTGGGATTAAAAGCATGTGCTACCATGCCCAGATACCCTCTGACTCTTTAAATCCTGAGTCGTCTATGTTCTTCTTACAAACCTGTTTTGTCCTCACTCACCTCTCCTGCAGCATCTTATCACATGCTGCTAAGGCCAGGACCTCAGTAGTCTACACAGAGATGTTCTTAACCATCTTGGTCATTAAATACTTGCTGTTGTTTCTATCCTATCTCAGGTGACATTTTCTCCAGTTTTTCTTTTCCCACCTGACTTGTGTTATCCCCTTGCCAACCTTAGAATCTCCTCACTGGAGTTCTAATCTTCACAAGTGCCCTGTTTTCCAGTCTTTCTACTGTTGGAAACAGCCCTCTCACTCTTCTGGACTCTAACTTCCCAAAGATGATGTCATGTATGTACAGATTTCTCTTATGTCATTTCCTTACTTCTGGAAACAATTTCTCTCTCATGTATTATTGCTGCATAAGCCAAATTTTATCCATATATTATTATATATTTATACCACAATCTTGAATAGGCCGTCTGTTCTTCACTTGCTGAAGATTTTACTCAGTCTGAGTTCAGCTAGTCAGTCTATCTGAGTCACTCTGGTGGCTTCAGTCAGCTGCAGTGTGCACCCAGGCTGGTGTAAGCTGGTGTCACTCCTGTGGCTGATGATTAGCTGTCAGTCTGTCCATCGGGAGGACAGTTCAGGCCTCTCACATTGTTCCAAGAGAGCACCAATGTTAGTCATGAGGTCTTCTGAAGTCCCGCCTGGGAGCTGTGCAGTATCTCTGCTGTTATATTCCACTACTGAACCATGTCAGAAGCTCTGGGAATGGAGAAAGAATTTTTGGTCATTTTTATTCCATCAGAATTAGGAAGTGGAGTTATTTTTTAAATAAATATAAATTGGTACAACAACAACAAAAAGCCAAAAACTTTCAAGTCAGAGTCTACTAGAGCCAATAATATTAGGTACGTGCTAGGAAATAAATATTGAGCCATCATGATTCAGAGTGGGACCTGAAATGTCCCCTGAGAGAGAAGGTGTTAGGGAGAGAGCAGGACACCTGTGGAAAGGCTTAGTCCATGGAATGGTGAGAAGCGGCACACCAGCTCCATAACCGTAACAGCTTCTAATGTTTCCCCAGAAACAACACCAAGCGCCTTTACCCTTACATGCATCATCCATATAATTCTCACTATGTGCTTTATATTGGTTCTTCACAGACAGCGAGCAAAGAAACTGCAAGGAGACGCTGAGAACAAGAGATTCACAGCGTTCATAGCTGAGGCAGGAAGACATGCGTGCATCACCAGATGAGTCAGCAGAAAGACCTCGCTGGGGAGACTAACAAGGAAAAGTCAGGGGCAGAGACTATGAGGAGAGTAAGATGTTTGCTGCTCTGGTCCCATCCTAGGAAGATGAACAGGTCATCTTGGAGGTGAGACAGTCATATTTTAGAGGCAAGAGACCTACAAGCAGTATCCCTCAAACGTCTATTTGCTCCAGATAAGGCACCAATGACAGATCAAAGAAACAAGGGCATCAGTCTATCTTGGTAAACCAGTGAATTTAAATGGAGCTATTGAAAGGAGCCTAGGTGAGGAGGGCGTACTTACAAGGGCATAGGCAACTTATGGGTAGCTACACTACTGAAGAACCTCCCTCCCTTCCAGCAATTGTTAACCCAACTGTTTATATATCCTTAGGGTGGGAGAGGCCTAGTGAGCAAGCCTCTCTTCTTTCCATTCACAGGGGAATATTAGCGGCTTCAATACTCTGAGGGTCTCATATAGCTAATCACAGCTGCTCTGGTTTCAGAGCAATGGCCACACCATTCCCTTGCACTTTATCCCTTTCTTTGGCTCTTAGATTCTCTACCTCTTTTTCTTCAAAGTTCTCTGACATTTGGTGGGGATAGGAGGTGGATAATATCTATGTACGATGATTTTCTTCCATTTAGGACTGAGAGGTGGCCTGCTATGCTATAGCAACCATCACTTATCATTAGTTTAATTAGTTATGGATATCAGTAGTGATGATGCTACTCACTCCAAAAATGAGCTTTCCTGAGCAAGGCTGACAGTAGCAACAGTCTATGGCTATAAACATGAACTTTAGAAGGCAGTTTGACAGGCATCTTAGTCATTTAAGGAAACAATAGCAATGGCTTCTCCCCTAGGTCCTGTGATCTTTGCAGCACATGTTTTTGTCTTCCAGTATCAAACATGGGTTCCTTATGTGGGGAGATCCTTAAATTCAATTGGAAAGCAGTTGGTTGCACCCATAACAGTAGTGCTACCATTTCATCCATGGATAATAGACAGTTGGGAGGCACCTTTCACCTCAATACCAGATTGACTTCTCTATGTCCTACCATCAAAGCACGTGGTGTCTTACATCTGACTCTAGGATATAACCAACAGCAGTACTGTGTATGGGGCCTCAGTGGCTTCCCCAGCCAACAGCCCATGCTGGCACAGAAACTTTTGTTCATTAGATTCATGTCTTTTGGGAGTGTCTTTTTCCATCTACTGTCTTCAGACTCTTTAACCATCCTTTTAGTGTCCACAGACATAGGCTATTGTAAGAATTTTTTCAATCATTTTGTTGGGTATCATCTACACTTTACCCAGACATAAAACTCCTGAGACTTCAGAGCTGTGCCTGGCCCCCCATGCACTGTGTTGCTTGATTTCCCATCCTTGATTGTTTAAGGATACTTACCCATCTTTCAGGTGCTTTTCTTTTCTTTTCTTTCTTTCTTTCTTTCTTTTTTTTTTTTTTTTTTTGGTTTTTCAAGACAGGGTTTCTCTGTGTAGCTTTGCGCCTTTTCCTGGAACTCACTTGGTAGCCCAGGCTGGCCTCGAACTCACAGAGATCCGCCTGGCTCTGCCTCCCGAGTGCTAGGATTAAAAGCGTGCGCCACCACCGCCCGGCTGCTTTTCTAAACCTCTAAAATATTCTGAAGCTAACATGATGTCATCTATACAATGTTACCATTTTACAAAGACAATTTCTGAAGGCCTACCACCAACCATTCCAAGCAGGTGCCAACTTGCCTTAGGGTTTATAGGTTCTTAAGTTCAGCTAAGGATATACTTAAGAGAGTCACCAAGGTCTAATACAGCCTGAAAAGATCCTATTAGTTATGTCAATCATTTCTGCAACAGAGCACTGTTCGATATAGCAGCATGGATGGAAAACACTGCTGTATTTAGTTCTCTGCACTTCACAGTCATTCTCTGTGAGCCATCCTGCTTCCTCATCCTGGAATGCTGCAGCAGGGCTCTTATACATCTCTCCACCCAAGAGGGCCTAAGCTCGGCTGGATGGTCCTTGGCCTGAGGACAATCAGGAGTTAGGCTGGGCCTGTCGCTGACAGGCTCTAGGCCAGTGCTACAGCTGCCGCCTGACTTTACATTGGTCACACCTGGCTGCTGAAATGGCCCACGGCTTGTTGAAAAATCTCTACTTCCAGGGGAGAAATGAATATAACATACTCTCAAAAAGGATATTTGCCCACTCCTAGGACAGGCTAAATTCTTGTCGTGGTCACTGCTCTGTCTCCATATCCATCTACTGATCCCCATCAGCCCTGATGCTCCCGTAGGCTTCCAGGAACCATGGCATATCTACTTGGTCCAGCATCCAGCTAAGCTCTTAGTCTGCCCATTAGTAAAATATCAATAAGTCCACAATTCAACCTGGGACTTTCAGTCACCTTGTATGGTCTTCATCTTGGCCTTTATCTGGTAACTTGGCCACCCCATTAGTAAAGCAGTTGCCCCTGCCGAGATCTCCTTTGTCCACGGCAGCTGGCACAGTTGGGGTCCTCTGCAGCACTTTGCTAATTTTCCCTTCGGGCTTTACAGCTTTTCAGAAGCTCACATGCACAGCATTTGGATTTCTGTTACATTTCTTCCCTGGAGTCTTTGGCTTGCTACACTTGCTTTGAGTGACCCAGAGCTCTGCTTTCTGCATTTTCTCATCCTCACCTCCTCTTGATTGGTATAGCACATTGTGAACCTCACATATTGCCAATCTATGTCTACATCACTCAGCTCTTCCAAAGCCTCTCCTTCCTGGTAAAATCATGACTCAAGAGGAGGCTCAGCAAAGCCACAACATCCTTATACTTGTCCTGTGGTCTCTGTGGAGACTGCTTCTCATAACTCTTGGTGAACACAGTCCCATTTCTCTCCGACCTCATTTTCTCACTCTTCACGCTTTGGTTATCCCCAACAGTTTGGATCCCAGGAAGTCTATTTAACACAGACCTAATTTGAACTGTCTTTCTTCTATGCTCCACCCTAGCCATAAGAAACAGCAAGCCAGTGGTACCTCCATCTCATCCTCTCATTTATCCAATTTACATACCAAATTGGAGGCTGCTGTGGAGGATGCCACTCACATGTCTCATGGTTTTCTTGTATTCCCTCCCCAAGGCAGGCGAGTTCTTTCTGGGCAGATAGCTGGGCCTGCCTCCTGTCATCACTCACAGCAGGAGCAATGCAGCCGTTACCTTTCAACCCTGTTGCATACGTGTTACTTTCAGGGATAACGGCGTCATCTCTGGTCTGTTAGCTATTCTCAAGGCATCCCTCTTCTTTCAGGGCAGACCACGTTCATATCCCCATATGACACAGAGGAAAACAATCCCATCTGGGTTTCTCCCACAAACTTTCCACCCTGATTTTTCCCTCTGGACAGAAACTAGTCTCTATTACGTGTCTTATCACCTAATGCAGGGTCAACACAACAACAAGGAAGCATGCCATTCCATACCATATGGAGAAAGATGCTACATCAGGATTACCTGGGAGATGTTACACCGTCAGATGGCTTAACTTTAGTTACATGTCTTATTTCCCCTAGCAGGGGCAAAGCAACTGTTCTCAAACTTTCCCCTCAGTCGGTTGTCTCCCTGTTCAGGTACCAAAGTGTAACTTCCTGGGGTGATATGAACAAATACATAGTCACCCCAAATATGACACCAACAGCAGGCCAAAGAAAATTCCCCACCAATGTCTAACTTGGTGAGCTGATGAGTTTATTGGAATTATTTCTAGGAGTATGGGTGGAGGTTGCTTATAGGAGGATGGACAACTTCCTAGCACCTCCACGACTGCAGAATCTCCTCCCCTTCATCAGTTTCTTACATATTTTCAGAGAGGGCTGGGCCTTAGTTGATGCCTCATGAGCCCTCTCTCCCTTTGCCTGGGAGAATGCTAGTAAGTCAATAATGTGAGGGTCTTGACTGTATGATCACAGCAGTGCTGAGTTCCAGACAGTCGTGTCCCACCAGGCAGAGTTCTGTGACAACAGGTTTAACTGTGGTTGGGCAGCGCTTAGCAGGAAGCAAGTGGTCCGCACAGAGAGGTGGCGAAGAAGGCTCTGTGGTGTCAGTGATGGGACTGTAGCTGGGTCATGCATGTTGGAAAGGACTTATGGGAAGGCCACAGTAGAAAAAGGATAGCAGAGAGAGGGAGAGAGGGCCAGGGAATCAGACCAAGGAGTGGTGTTGGTGGTAAGGTGGTGGAGGTAGTTTCACATTGAAAAATCATAGGCAGATAGGAAAGAAAACGTATCAATTGATATATCTATCATGAGTGGATTTTTATCCCCCACCACCACCACCAAACACACATATCTGGTAGTTAATACATTGCTACACATCTAATGAAATGGCTAAAAATAATAATATTCCATTTATTATCTCTTGCTGCCTTATGGATTAGCTAAGCTCAGCAGGGTGGATCTTCTGCATGGGGTGCTATGATTACAGACATCCTGAAGCTACCCTGGGCATAGGTGTCCATGGTTGCCCATTCACGTTGCCTCAGTGGTACTAGTGGCTGATTGAGAGTTCCACTGGGTGATAACCAGCCTTAGCTCTGCTCCATGTGGGCTTTGCACAGCTAGTGTGCCCTATTCCAACCAAGTTCACAAAAGTAGAACCTGAAGATCAATAGAGCTCCAGCCTCAGGAGTTATATAGTATTACTTCTGCCTTGTTCTGTTGATCAAAGTGAAGGCTGGGACTGGCCCAGATTCAAGGAAAGAGAACTTTTGATGAGGGAAATGAAAACTAATTTGCAGGCATCTCTAATCTACCATAATGACAGTCTCAAGAGCCTATTAAAATTATTTCTTAGTAACCCCAGTAAGCTCCGTATTCATTCTTGTATTAAACATCTAACTGAGCACCCATTAGGTAACCAAACAGCTCTGGATACTTGGCATTATGCTTGCAAACAGGAGCTTAAATTCTAGGGGAAGAAGAAGCCCTTGGTCAAATGATTACATCAATTTATGCAAGATTGCATCTGAGATAACAATCCCAGGGAAGCAAAGTATCTCTTGAGAATTAAAATGAACAATATTGACCTAAACTGTCATGGAACAATGCAGGGTGGAGGCTCAGAGGACATTCCCCTGAGAAACTGGTATTTGAACTGCAGTATCTTCTTCCTTTGACCAAGGAACAGTTGAGCTCAGAGAGGTTTAGTAACTTGTCCAAAGTCACACAGACTTGATTTGAGACCAGGTGTGTCTGGCTCCCTTATCTCACAAGGCAATGGAACAGTGGAGAGGAGAGAGGTGAGTCGCAGGGATTCAGAGGGATGGGATGTTTCTTCAGCTGGCACGAATTGTTTATTCCAGGAGGAACACAAAGTGAATGAAAAATGATTCTTTTGTTTTAAAGATTTATTTTTAAATAGGGTGTGGTGGGACATGCCTGGAATCCCCAGCACACAGGAGACTGAAGCAGGAGGATTATAATTGTGTGGCTAACCTGGGCTACATAGCAAAAGCCTGTTTCAGAAAAAGTTACATTTTTAATTAAGTAGGTAATTTGTGGATATATTATAAAAATTTTAAATATTGTGGATGTTGCCCAAACCCTTTCTAATCATTGCTAATTCCATTCTTAAAGTACCTACTGTAGTCCAGTTGTATGAGTTCTGTTTTCTCTTTTCTCTTTAGTCTCACATACCCTTACACAGTCTCCCATTTATCATGTGTTAGGGGTGTGTTCTAAGTGACCTGGCTGTTGGGCAAATGTCACAGCGTGTGCTTAACCCAAATCAGGCTGCCTATGATGTCACCAGATGATATATTCATGGGACCACCATTGTGTGCTGTAGATCATCTCTGCCCAGCATTGTTATGAAGCACGTGTCTGCATACACAACAGAGTTTGAATTTTTGACTTATCCTGCTTAAGAGAGAACAAAAAGGAGAGAGAGAGAACCTATGTGTGTCTCTATATTATAATGGTTAATCTTTATTTGACTGGATTTAGAATCACCTAGGAGACACACCATTGGACATGTTTTGAGGATGTGTTCTGAGAGGTCTAACTGAAGGAGACACCTACCTTAAACACGAGTAGGACCATCTCATGGGTTGGGGGCCTGGGCTGAATTTTAAGAGAGAGAGAGAGAGAGAGAGAGAGAGAGAGAGAGAGAGAGAGAGAGAGAGAGAGCCAGCTGAGCATCAGTTCTCTCCACTTCCTGCCTGGATTCAGTGTGAGCCGCTGCTGTGTCCTCCTACTGCCTCAGCTAGAGTGGCGCTCACCACCTCAGTCTTTGCTTCCATGATGGGCTGAGTCCTCAGACTGTGAGTCAAAACTACCCCTTCCATCCTTAAGTTGCTTCTGTTGGGTATTTTGTCCCACAATGAGAAAAAGTAACCAATGCATACATACACACAGACATACACATATACATACATACATAGTGCATACATACACACATGCTTATATACTTACATACACACATATCTTGATAAGTTTTTAGTGTCTACGTATCTACATCATTCTGTGATAATTTTAAATTTGTTGCTTTTGGTTCGATGACAATAGAAATAACTTTCCAGCTTTGAAGAGACAACTTCTCCTTAGGACTAACAATCAGCATTTGAAGATAATACAGTAGAAGGCCCTGGGCATATAGTCTATGTCTGTAGTCCACTGAGGATACTGCACACTCCCATTAACCTTTTCCTTTGAGAGATTACTCAAATTCCGCTTCTGCCTCAGTACGGAGGTTTACTCCAAGGGGCAGGGCGTGGGTGGAGCTGCTGTGACTTGGGACTTCTTCTTCGTCCCTGATTGAAGACCAGCAGGTCCCATCTCACCCTGGAGCTTGGCATGATGCAGTCTCAGACCCTGGGGCCCTCCGACTCACGACCTTCACTGTGACGAGCCCAGGAGAACAGTGTAGCAAGCTGCAGGATTTAAAGACAGCATCAAGATGGTTTCCGACACATCTGTAGGAGGTTTCCTGTCATTCTGAAACCCCAGGTTCAGCTGCTGAGCCCAAATGGCCTGAAGGTCTTTCTGGGACTGTGATAAAGGTTCTCCATTCCCGCAGCTGCTTCTGCTGAGTTATCTGAGGAAGTGAGGGTGGGGGTGGGGCGGGGGAAGCAGTCCTGCAGAAGACTGGGTGGTCAGGCAGGTGATAACAGCAAGTGGGAGGAGTCAACCACCCAGCGCTGCTCTCTCTCTTTCTCTCTTTCTCTATGTGTGTATTTGCTTGAATGGGTGTACCACATGTGTGCAGGAGTCCAAGGAAGCCGGAACAGGGCATCAGATCCCCTGGAACTGGAGTTACAGGTGGTTATCAGCTGCCCAACATGGGTATAGGGCACTGAACCCCAGGCCTCTACAAGGGCTCTTAACCGCTTAGCTCTCTCTCTGGCCCCCAGCTGGGTGGATAACACCATAAAACTGATTGCGTTTATTCAACAGGACCTGGTTATTTTGTTTTGTTTTATTTTGTTTTCGTTTTCCATTTGTAAACACCTGGTATCTGGAAGTCACTAAATGATGTGGGAGAATCTGGGTCTCATTTGTCACCACTTCAGCCAAGTGGGCCTCACAGTAAAGAGCATTTCCTCCGGGAAGGGTGTGAGGTAGAGAAGATCCAGATCAGATTCAGCAGTGCTGGGTGTGAAATCAGTGAAGTCCTGGCCGCCCTGGGCTGTTTCAGCATTTGCCAGATGCTTCAACTGTCCACAGGTCTCTGTTCCCAGGCACTGTGGATACTGAGGGAAACAGACTCTTCCCCATTTATCTATTATAACTTAGTTCTTTTTTTTAAAATAACACAGTCACATGGTAGAGATTCTTATCAGCTTCTTACACGTCCTTCCATCTAAGTCTAAGAAAATACAAATGTGTGTTCTTACTTGTGACCTTTCTATATGTATAGTTCCTACTTTCTTTTGATGGGTCGATGATGTCCACAGTCATCCTGTGGTATCCTTGGAAACATAGTTCTATGAACCCCCAAATACAAATCCACAGATGTTCAATTCTCCTGTGTAGAATGGTGTAATGTCTATATCTAACCTATGCATATTCTTTCCAGTACATTAATCATGTCTTGATCATTTATAATGCCTTGTAAGTGCTATATGAATAACTCTGCTGTATCATTCAGTATAGATTTGATCATCGCAGGCTTCACTGTATTTTCCATCTGTCATCAGTTAAATCTGCAGATGTAGAAATTGTCCACACAGAGGATGGACTGCATTTCTCTCTGCAGTGACCTGGAGAAGCAGGTCCCACTTGATAACTTGTTCCCCATAGCTCTAGCCTCTTGGGTGCTTCTGGAGCCCCTGGGAGCTCAGATCAGAGTTCATGGAGAACTCATCTGCTGTCTCTTCTGGCTCCACAAGTGTCCCCAGGACCCAAGGATATATCCGCAGCAAGCACGCTCATGAATCATGTGTGTGTATACATGTACCCAAATGCACTCCCAGTTCAGCACCACGCTGACCAGCCCCGCCTCCCTGGCCCAGGAGCTGTTCTTCCTGCCAGAGCTGGCCCTTACCACAGCCAGCCTCGAAGTGAGTCAGCTGTTTGTTCATGCCATTCTTCCTCCTGAGCTATGTTTTGACTCTGTAGCCATAACACACAAATAATGCATTCTCCAAATACTTTTAAAATTCATCTGTGGCACTGTTCTGGGTCTCTGCTCATTGGCAAACTCCCTTGACTTCCAGTCTCAGCTTGAAAGGTCCCACAGAGTCTAAGTTCCCCTTGTCCCCCTTGCCATACAAATACCAGGTCCCAAGGACACAAAATGACGGCCCATTCTGATAATGTCTTTGAATAAAACAGCCATGCCCTTTCATTTGTGTGTTTATTTTAAGGCAGGGTCTTGCCATGTGGCCCTGGATGGCCTGGAACTTGCAATATCCCTGCCTTAGGCTCCCAAGTACTGGGATTACAGGTGGGATTACTCTTCTATACCGGGCTACAGATGATGCTTTTTAACACAGGAAGATGATGTCACTATGATCTGACCTGCAGTAGCTGTGAATTTACTCATTCATGTACGGTGAGCTCACTGCATCTGTCATTCTTACTCAGGACTCCGAAGTCCCACTTGTGAAGACGTTTTCAGTTCTCTTCTGTCCACACCCTTTTGGCATCCTGCCATTGATTTTCTCTTGGAACATTCATTTCCTATTACTAATAACTCCCTAGGAAGTGCTGCTGGCTCTGACTTTATTGTTATATAAAAACTGGAGTAATTCTTCCTTTACCATTTGGCACACTTCAGGGATCTTCTTTTTGGTAGTTTCTTCCACTAAGAAAGACATGCCTTCCAAAAGCTCTGTCTAGGAAGAAAGAGATCCAAGAACTTTCTTAGGGAACTGTGCCCGTTTGCTGAGGTGGGAGAGACAGGGCGGATGTGAGGGAGGAAGCAATGGCTGGGTGGTAGGATGTGAAGGGTGGAAGAAAAGCTCTTCCTCACTAAAGTTTCACGGAGCCCCAGTCACCTCACCATCACTAAAGTATGAAGACAGATGTCTGGGTTGACTTTGGTTCGAAGTTTAAGAAGTAGTTGTTGGCAATTAACCAAGTTTTTTTTCTTTCTGCAGTAATGGTATAAATGGAAGTTTAATTTTTCAGATAACCCCACAAAGTGTATCTAATCTGTCTTTTTACTATAGTCTTTTTCTACATTATCGTTAGTTGTGTCAAGTAGGGCTTTGGTTGAAATCTGTCTCTGTTTCTTCAACTGACAATGAAGGTAGGGAGGTAGGTGTCTTATTAAAAGGGTGATATAGGACATTAATATTAATTTGCTTATGTTGCTGTAAATACTTTTGGTTAGACAATGCATGAAAAATAAGAGGTTTATTGTGTCCATGGTTTTGGAGGTTCAAGAGCATGGTTTTGGCATCTGATCACCTGTGGTCAGGGTCCCTGTGACCGTGATGTATAACAGGTCATATGAAAGAAAAAAAAAAATCACATGGTAAGAACAAAAGCCGGAGATCAAGGAAGGGCCAATTTGTTGTTTCATAAAGACCCATTCTCAAGAGAACTAACTGGGGTCCCATAAGAGCTGCGTTAGTCTCTTCTATGGTCATTACCCTCAGTGATCTAACTACCTTGCTCCAAGCATCTCTTAAGAAATTCTTCAGTGTTCTATCATATTTTGGAATCACCACATTGAGGATGTAAGAACCTCCAGGCAAAAATCCCATGCAAACCACAGCACATGGATTTATATATAAAAAGTACTTACAAAGGTGCTGGGCACATATTTGGGGTTACATTTACCTTTGATGGAAAACTATAGGACACTCCAGTCACTGTGTCCCCAGATTCCTGATGAAGGCTGGCAAGGACAAGGGATGAAACTCTTCTTGGTCAGCCATATCTCGAGGCAACTGAAGAGGAACTGAAATTGAAGCTACTCCTGCCTGGGCCATCTGTCACTCTCAGCTAAAGCAGAGTCTGCTGAACTCCCAGGGAAGGTCATTCTCTGGGTCAGATACTATAGAACAAGAGATTTCACAAGGGAAGGGAGAGCTGGTGTTCACTAGGGCTGACCTATGGGGCAAGTGGGCCACTTGAAAGGGCCACAGGGGCCAAGGCTGTTGTCTAGTAGTTTACCATCACTACTTTAAAGAACTATGAGGTTAAAGGCCTTCCCCAGTATGGTCTTTATCTATGTTGGTTTAGACTCTGCTGCATTCAGATTCATCCAGTACCAGCTAAGAACTCCTGAGAACAAAGTGAAAGCCCTCCCTCGGGGCACCCATGTCTTCATTGGGACCCTCAGCTTCTCCTTCTAACCTGGAGTTAAAGAGCAGGCAAATGAATTAAGGAGCAGGCTGGAGAAGAGGAGGCTGTCTTCCTCAGGAGACAGCAGGTCAGGAAGGATCCATAACTGGCCAACAGTTGGCAGAGGCCATGGCCAGGAACATAAACTTCAGCCCTAGCACTCAGTTGTAAGACCCACAGACTATCTCATTTGAACCCCAGACCCTGCCCTCAAAATTTGTCTTTCTTGCATAGATGGGTATCTGTCCTCTGGACACAACCTGATTCATCAACTTAGGCTGTGTAGACTCCTCCTCCTTCTCCTTTTCTTCCTCCTCTTCCTCTATCACAACCTTTACCAAGGATACAAGTGTCCTGCTGAGCAATATTCTCTAGATATTTTAAATTTGTATCATCTTCACTATTAACTTGAAAGTTCATAAAGGTATACATTGTATAATTATTTATATAGGTTCACATGTGATCTGACAATCTGAATACTCAACAACACACACATACATGCTTGCACACACACACACACACACACACACACACACACACACACACACACATACCCCTACTCTGTAATCTGCATATAATAACTCAAAATAAACATCATTTCACAGTATCCTGGAAGAAGTGGAGTTAGAGTAATTTTAAAGCTTTTTTAGTAACAGTAAAGGATGAGCCCTCTGAGGTCAGGATTTTCCTCAAAACTGGACACACTAGGTGATTCACCAAGCCAGCATGTACTGAGCACCTTTGTGCACTGCTCTGAGTTGGAGACCATGTGGTGAAAGGGCAGAGCAGACTCAACTTCACAGAGTGCATTTCTATAATTAGACGACATGACCTTTTCTTTCCTTCCTTCCTTCCTTCCTTCCCTCCCTCCCTCCATTCTTTCTTTCTTTCTTTCTCTCTCTCTCTCTCTCTCTCTCTCTCTCTCTCTCTCTCTCTCTTTCTTTCTTTCTCTCTCTTTTTCTTTCATCTGTCTGTCTATCTTTTTTAATCTTCTTCCAGAAAATATTTTGTTGTCAATATTGATCATTAATCAGTGATTAATAGTCACAATTTAAAATATATGTGTCTCATTTCCTGTTACATGTAGCTCTTGTTCATTCCTCAAAGCAAAACTACCTTACAGTTGAACAGTAATTGTTATCATGTAAATGGATCCAATGTATAATTTAAGGCAATGCCAGAAAGAAACCAAATGGGAGATCAGTTATGGACTGAATCACTCACATACACTCCAGATAGCATTACGGGATATTTGCTTAAACATACCTTTATGAGATATTTGCTTTGCCTCATGGTTTCTCAACCTTAGCTCTACTGGCATGTTAGGCTACCTACTTTTGTGTTTTGAAGCTGTCCTACCATGGTTTGAATGGCAATGACCCCCATAGGTTCATATATTTGAATGTTTGATTCCTAGTTGGTGAACTGTTTAAGAAGAATTATGAGGTGTGTCATTGGGAGTGGGCTTTGAGGTTCAAAAGCCCATGCCAGGCCTAATCACCCGCCCCCCTCTGTCCATCTCCCTCTCCCTTGTTGTGGAATAATCTTTTTGTACACTGTAAAAATGTGTCACTCAGATTGGTTTAATAAAAAGCTGAATGGCCAATAGCTAGACCAGATTTTTTGGGGCAGAGAGAATGCCCGGAAGAAGAGGAGTTGCCAGCCTGGTGGGGAGGAAGCAGCATGGGGAGTACAGAGTAAAGGTAATCAAGCCACATAAAAGAACGTAGATTAAAAGATATGGGTTAATTTTAGTTATAAGGACTAGTTAGGAGCAAGCCTGAGCTATTGACTGAGCTTTCATAATTAATAAAAAGTCATGATTTGGGAGCTAGTTGGCAGGACAGAAAAATCCACCTACAAATGGCATCCAATGTGGAGGCACATATTTCCACACAAGACCTGAGAAAGCTTAAAAAAAAGATTTCAAACACATAAAATGGAGCCAAACAAGACTTCCTAGTCCCACAGTCTCTCATGTGGCCACGGTACAGAGACCATGTGGCTACAGTACAGAGACTCAGCTCTCTGTTCCCTGTGGACTTGAACCTCCAGCATGTCATGAGCTAAGCAGTTTAAGATTTTGCTCATTAAGACAGAAAAGGTAACAGATACACAAGTAAAGCAGGTTCAGATGGAGAAAAAAAAAAAAAAACCTCTAAACAGGTTACAATGTGTTTTAAATGTCAAAAAGCATATTACATTAGGGAAGAGGTTATGCTTTTGTTTTAAGAGAAAATGAAAGGCTGTAGATTCATTCAAGGTTGATAGAAAACAGATTTGATTGGGGAAGACCCCCTGAAAATCTTGGCTACAGACATAAAGAAATAAACCTAGAATAACTACAAGACAAATGACATATATTTTACCTGCTCAAACATAAAAAAAAACATCTTTAACTGACTTGTGCACACTGCACATTCCATGCTTGTGGTAATGTAGTTTTATATGTTATCTGTGAAAGTTTGTGTGTTTTCAGAACAAGGGGACCAGACACCAATGAGAATGGATGGCCCAGGTGATCCAGCCTCTCAGAGTGCCTCTGTTACAGTTCCTCAGAGCTCTGGATCTACAACAGCTCCAAGACTGCTTGCTGAGATGGTCCAGCCTCATAGACTATTCCAGCCAGGACTTCAGATAATCCTTCCATTATCCCTCATACCAAGACTAGACAGCAGCTATCTCCTCCAGTACTTGACCATTATCTTAATTTTCTCAGAGTACCCCAAAGATGCCAGCATTTCAAGACAACAGAAAGCAGTTCAGAGAACACAATGCTCCCATTCCCAAGGGATGGGGTGGGTGGTTTTTGGTCATTCAGTGAGTTATGGATGTTTGTCATTGTTTAGGGGGGTTGGTTACAAATTGTTATTGGTCATGATCAGAAAAAAAAACGCTGAACAAAGGAGATTAGATTAAGGGATCTCTTTCTGAAGGAAAAAAGGGATGAGTATAGTACAGAAATGATTGGATAAAAGGATGGATTGTTGAGTCTACTTTTTTGCAACTACTAGTCTCAAATATTTTACATAGGTATGGATTTTGGTATATTGACACAAATTTTAAGTCATTTTTATTATACTGAATTTTTTTTTTACTCTTGTTTGGGGTATTGTGCTTATGCAGCTCATTTAAAATGTAATGTATAATTAAGAAATGAAGGTTAATAGTCATTTTTAATAATCAAACTTGTAGGCATGTTTCCAAGGTTAAACATATATTTTAGATATATGTTTATATAGATATATAATTTATATAGATAAATGATCTTCAAAAATTTCAAAGACCTATAGAATATGGCCTTTAAAATGTTTTGTTAACATAGGACTTTTTATGATAATGGAGACATATCTGCTCCAGCAGTACCAGTTTACTTCAGAGAAGATGATGGGCATTAAATAAACTCTATATGGAGCTGGGCAGTGGTAGCACATACCTTTAATCCTAGCACTTGGGAGGCAGAGGCAGGCTGATCTCTGTGAATTCGAGGCCAGCCTGGTCTACAAATCCAGTTTCAGGATAGCCAGAGATACACAGTGAAACCTTGTCTTGAAAAACCAGAAAAACCAAACCAAACCAAACAACAACAACAAAACTCCATATGGAGTTTGCTTTTAATGTGGCAAAACTAGCCATTTGGGCAAGAAACTGCTCTTGTCTTGACTGCTGACAGTATTCTGGACAAACTGGACAAGCAGGACATGAAGGAAAAGACCATAGAACTTTGCCAAGATAAGGTGAGACAGTCCTTCAAAATTCCTGCTTCACAGAAAAGTCTGTCAAATATGCTAGGCCTGCAGGTTAAAGATGGATGCCCCAATGTTGCAGAGGAACCTTGAGGTGACTGTCCAGGCAGACAGATGTCTGTCATTTCTATAGTTTTTGAAGTGGCTTACACTGTACTTTCTGTTTACTCAGGAAATATTATATCCTTTTGGGGTCTTTGATGGAGTTGAAGACTAGGTAGTTATAGTTGCAGTTTTCCTTAGTTATAATAGAAGATAAATTAGGTACAAAACTTTGGACTCATCAAGAGAGGATAGATAATGGAGTATTTTCCCTAAATTTGCCAAATACAAATGGACTAGACATTATAAATGTAATTTTTTTTGATAATTGTTCTTACTGTATATAGTTTTATTCATTAAAGTTAATACCTCTCCTATTTAGACAATACCTGATAATTGTTCTTATTGTATATAGTTTTATTATGTTAGAGTTAAAACCTTTCCTTTATTTAGACAAAAAGGGGGAAATGTTGTAGAATAATATTTTTGTACACTGTGAGGATGTGTCACTTGGTTTATAAGGAATATTTTTAAAGATACATTTTACAAGCTTTATTATTAATTGTTTAATATTTTGAAAAACCACAGAGAAGAAGCTCTGAAAACAATGGGAAAGAAACATTTGTATCTTTACATCTGTAAAGAGCATCTCCATTTATATGGGTGCCTATAGATGTAACCAACCATCTTATTAAATAAGAAACACAGAACCAATGCAAAGAAGAAAGCCAAGAGATCAGAGCTAAGAGCCTTACCCAGCTGCTGCAGCTAGCCTCTTAAGCCAAGAGACCTCTCTGAAAGAGAGCTACTTCCTGTCTGTCTGTCTTTATATAGACTTTCTGTTCTGCCTTATTTAGGAAATAGCACGGTCTATACATAATTTTATGGGCACTAATATAGTAGAGGATTCAGGAAAGAAAAAAAAAGGAACTGAGTTCCCTCAAAAATATTAGTTCTCAATGTGTGGGTCACAACCCCTTTGGGGGTCAAATGACCCCCTTTCACAAAGGTCACCTAAGACCATCGGAAAACACAGATATTTACATTATGGTTTATAACAGTAGAAAAACTACAGTTATGAAGTAGCAATGAAATTAATTTTATGGTTGAGGTCACTACTATATTAAAGGGTTGCAGCATTAGGAAGGTTGAGAACCACTGCTCTAAAAGTAGATGATTGATTGTGTAACTTTTGCTACATTCATATGATGAAATGTTTCTGAGATCTTAATATTTAAGTTTTAGAAAACTATTACATGGAAGTGTAACCTCAATTTGATTACCAATAACAAAAGAATGTATCTCAATGTTGTGCATGGTTCTAATCATCTTATGAGATTTTTTTCTGTTCTCATTTCATTTTAATTTCAAATAATAAATATATTTTTAAAAAGTTTATTGTGACAGATTAATAATCTCAGCCAATTTTAAGTGTACAGCCCTATAAATTTTGACATAAGACATATGACTGTAGAACATAGACTGTATCACTCCAAGATACAGACTTTATCATCCTGCTGTTAATGTCATGAATACACTGTCAAAAACACAAAGAATATGTTCACATCCTTCACAATGTCAGAATTTGGTGAATAGTACCAAATTCACATGCTACAGTTTCCTTGGCTGCAAGCTGCAAGTAACCCCAAAGTACAGGCTGTTTTATTTCCATTGTAATTGCTACTATTAGCTCTCAGATCACATATCACAATAATCCTATCTATCTATCTATTTATCTATCTATCTATCTATCTATCTATCTATCTATCTATCTATCTCATCTATTATTCTTTATCAATAAAAACTCGGGAGTCAGATATCAGGGTAAAAACCTGAATGATTGGAGAAGTGGCAAAGAAGTGACCTCTCTCTCTCTCTCTCTCTCTCTCTCTCTCTCTCTCTCTCTCTCTCTCTCTCTCTCTCTCTCCTCAATCTAACAAGGCTGAGACCCCCTTTAAGCCCGTCATACTAATCCTGTGTCTCTCTATCTGTCCTCAGTCCTCCAAAACCTCTGGTTAATTTTGGTCAGTTAGTAGCTACCTCTGCCCTCTGATTCAAAGTAAGTTTTATTGGCAGTCTCTGGAGTCTCAGAATGTGATCAAAATATCACACAACTATCTCTCTGTCTGTCTGTCTTACAGAAAGCTGATAGAGATGTGAGGAAAGTCAGTTAAGTAGTCCAGCTGGAGAGCTGCTGGAAACAACCAAGAGGAGCTGCATAGGCAAAATCTAGAGCCAAGAGGCAGAAAATTTGGTGAATGCACAGATGGCAATTTGACTGCTCAAGTTAGTCAGTGGGATCTGAGTTGAGCTGAAGCCTCTGGAACAATCAGAAGTTCTTCGCCTGCCAGCCCCTTGATATATTTATATACATACCAGGTAGTCAGATGACAGGTGAGTAAGGATTATTGCCACGACAGTGTTAGGTGTCCCCTTCTTTGTTGGGTCCAAGTGAGGGAGCTGCACAAATTCCTCAGTCTGGTATGTTAAGTAAGTAGATAGCTAACTAACTAACTCATTAACTAACTAACTAAATAGATAAATAAATAAATAAATAAATAAATAAATAAATAAATAGATTCTCAGGACTGTTTTTTTTTAAATATGGCTGTACAGAGAGAAAAGGACCAAAATTAAGAGTGAAAAACCCTACTCCAGCTTTTACCCTGCACAAAAATCAATTCAAAGATCTCAGATCTTAACTTAAAACCCGAGGCACTGAAACTCTTAGAGAAAAACATTTTGTGATATAGGCATATGCTAGGACTTTCTGAACAGGGCTCCCATGGCACAGGCAATAGCCTCCTTAAGAATTAATAAACAGGATGACGTGAGATTAGAAAGCTTCTCTACAACAAAGGAAAGAACTCGCAGAATGAATAGCCGGGGAAGGGGAGAAAAATCTGTTGGCTGTACTATAGACAGGGAGATTAATATCTAGACTATACAAAGAACTGCAAAAATCAAACAACAAATCCCACAACTGTGGTCAACAAATGGGATAAAATGAGCAGACAGTTCCTGGGAGAAGTATACAATAGGCTAATTGTGCTTGTTGTTTTTGTTTGGTTAGTTGGTTTTGGTTTTTTGTCAACTTGACATAAGCTAGAGTCATCTGGGAAGAGGGAACATCAGTTGGCCAGGAGGCAAGTCTATGGGGCATTTTCTTGATTAATCATTGATATGGGAGGGAGGGCCCAGCCTACAACAGGTGGTACCACCCCGGGCAGGTGATCCTGAGTTGTATAAGAAAACAAGCCGTGAAGAGCAAGTTCCTCCATGGTCTCTGTTTCAGTTCCTGTCTCCAGGTTCCCTTCTTGCTTGAGTTCCTATCTTGACTTCCTTCAGTGATACACTGTTATCTCAAAGTGTAAGGTGAAATAAGCCCTTTTTCTCCCCAAGTTGATTTTAGTCATAGTGTTTATCACAACAATAGAAACCAAACTAAGATACCAACAAGTATTTGTTTAAGTGTTCAACTTCTTTAACTATCAAGAAAATGTAAATTAAAACCACTTTGGTATTCATCTTGGTCAGAATGGCTGTTGTCAAGAAAGCAAATAATAACATATACTAGGAAAGATATGGGAGAGAAGGAAACCTTACCCACTACTGGTGTGAGGGTCAACAGGCATAGCAATTACGTCATATCAGCACACAAGCTTCTCAGAAAATTTATTAGGAGTATCATATAACCGCTATACCATTCCTGGGCATGCACCCACAGAGAGATATGTTTATTGCTAGATGTCTATCAGCAGATGAATGGATAGTGTAATCCTGTTAGGTACCTTCAGGAGCCACTCAGTGATCCCATTTAGACTTCTTAACCTTTTGAGAATAATATCTCCAAACCCCAAGATCCTGTATAACTCTCTTGTAAAGATAATGACTTTACAAATACACTTATCTCTTCATCTTTATACCTATATCCAAGCTCCTGGAGATCTCAATCTCTCTCTCCCCCTCATCCTCTCTCTTTCTCTCTCTCTCTACCCCACTCTCTCTCCTTTCCCCTTCTCTTTCCTTTATCCCTACCTCTCTTTCATTCTTACTCCCCATGCTTAAGCTTATATTCAAATACTTTCAATAGGAGGCAGAGAGATGGATCATCAGTTAAGAGCACTGGCTATTCTTCCAGACAACCCGTTTGATCCACAGCACCCACATGGTAGCTCATAACCATATATAACTCCAGTTCTAGGGGATCTGACACCTCTTCTGGCCTCTATGAGCACCAAGCATGTACTTGGTGCACAGAGAAACATTCAGGCAAAACACTCACACACATATTTTTAAAAATCTTAAAAATCAGAACAACAATAAAAATCCTCCCTCCCCCTAAAAATCTCCAAATCTGTCATACTGGCTCATCTTATTTTTTTTTTTTTTTAACATCAAAGTCGTGAGTCCTGATTTGACCTAAGACAAGGTCCCTAAAAGATTAGGGGAAATATCTTAGTCTTCAGTGGGCAACAGAGTAAAGTTACACTTTCTACCCTGTTCCACTGGACATACCTGTACTCATACCAACATTCCTACTCACAGATATATGCATTAAATACAGTATTATAAATATATTAAATAAGAATATGTATGCATATATGTATTAAAAGTTAGGATCTGCATGTGAAAGAAAACATGTAATACTGGGAACCACATGTGAGGTATTGTCTTCAACAGATTACCCTATGGGCATGTCTGTGACACATTTTCTTAATTGCTAATTGATATAGGTGGGCCCAGCCCCTAGTGGGTGGCACCATCCTTGAGTGAGTGGACCTGGGAGAAAGCAAGCCAGTAAGCAGAGTTCCTCATTAATCTCTGCTTCATTTCTGCCTTGAGTCCCTCCCTGCCTTGGCTCCCTCAAAGACTGACTAACTTGGAAGCCAAATAAAGCTTTTCCTCCCCTAAGTTGCTTTCGATTAGTGTTTTATCACAGTAACGGGAAATCAAATGAGGACGCTGTGTTTGCCTGTGGAGGGAACCAGGAGTAAATGGTGGCCAATGAAACTGCCAACACCTCATTATTGTTAAGACAGTGATGTGTCCATCTGTGTTTAGACACAACGTGCTCAGGACATCCGTGGTGCCTTACCCCCAAATGGCAAGTCTCAGGAAGGAACAAAGATGTTAGAAAATGTACTACCTAATAAGATAATAATGTGTCCCCAGCTATTCAAATAGCTGCCCTCTCCCCATGGGAAAAACCCTTAGCCATCAGAGAAAGGCACATTAAAATGACATTAAGATATCATTTCAGCAGCCATCAAATGTTGGTGAGGATTCAGGAAAAGGTAATTGGTGTACACTGCTGGTGGGAATGTACTTCAATCCAGCCACTATGCAAACCAGTGTGGAGGGTTCTCAGAAGGCTTAAAATAGAATTACCATATGATCCAGCCTTACCGCTGCTGTATGTCCCTGAAGGACTCTAAGTCAATACAGCACAGAGACACTTTCACATCCGTGTTTACTGTAGTGCTACTCACAATAGCCAAGTTACAAAAACAGCCCAGATGCCCTTGATGGGTGAAGAAAATGTGGTATATAAAACAGTCGGGTTTTATTCAGCTGCAAAGAAGAAGGAAATAATTTTGTTTACTAGAAAATAGATGCAACCTGAGATTAACATATTAATCAAAATACACCAGACTCAGACAAGTGTTACATGTTTTCTCTCCTTTTGTAGCACCTAGATTTTATCCAGGCACATAAAATAATTTGTATAGACATGACAAGAAAGCAGAAGTGAGACTGTCTGGGGAAGGAAGGGACTAGCAGGAAGGGAAGGGAGGGAGCGCAGGGTGTGGAGGACAAATATGATACGCTTGAAAGAACAAGTCTTTATGAAGCGCATCACTGTGCATAATACACAAAATATATACCACTTTTTATATGAAATCTTGATGAAAACCAAGAGTCAATTCCTGCTAGAAATCTGAGATCTCTCTCTTAAAAGCTAACCGCATTCATTTGTGAACAGCACACATGCGCGCGTGCACACACACACACACACACACACACACACACACACATACACACACGCTTGTTTAGCTTCTGTATGCCCAGGGCCAAAAACAGAGCATATATTTTTAACATCTTTCACAGCAGCCACAGGCAAATGAAAACCCAACCAAAATACTAGACTTCAAGGGTAGATATGTCAACCAGCTCATTCCGCCCAAACCTCTTGTCACCACACTGGCAATCAGGAACAAGTAAGTGAACATAATTACAGACAGGCCAAGAAGAGAGAGGAGAGTAGTGAGAGAGAAGCCAGCTGAATGTGGCATCCCCCCCGCAGTGCGGCCCACACACTGCCCCCAGCTGGAGAGTAATTGGGTGCCACAGTTCAGACCTCAGGATCACCTCACCTGCATTCAGAGCACATCATAAATACTGGCACCTCCTCCCTGCTGATTGCTTGGTTTTCTTTCTTCTTCCCTCTAGTTCCCCCTCCCCCTGGCTCTACATCTAATCATGTAAGCCCTGGGGTCTCCAGAACCATATGCCTTGCCTTTGAGAGTCACACTTGCTGTCTGGTAGGTCTTTCCCGCCTGTCTGCAGAGACCCTCCAGTCTTCCCGGCCCTCTAAAGTCCAGCTCAAAGAAGCAACTCCCTGTCCTCGGCTTCCTTAGAACCCATTTGATCACTCAGAATTTTTCAGCCTGGGCCTACAACCCAACTCAACCTAGCTTATGCAGAGAATAGGCAGCTAATTGTTTTAAAAAACCAAATAGAGAAAGAGCAGGAATGCCAGGAGACCTGGACTCCATAATGGGTGTCATAATTCTCAAATGGTCCTTGGTCTGTTTGTCTCAAGCTCTGTTTCTGGGCAAGAGCCAAAGAAACCTAGGTCCAGACTCCAGCCTACAGCTTCACACACACACAGGTGCTTCTGGCCCCAGCCCATGGCTTCACACATGGGTACTTCCTACCCCAGCTTGTAGCTTCACATGTGGGTGCTTCTGGCCTATCATTAATTCTCTAATAAGATAAAGAGATGAAGCAAAGATTTCTTGACAAATCCCTTAGCTTCTGCTTTACTAAATTTTTATCTACTAACGTTTAAATTACCCGATAGAGGTTTATTTTAGCTAAGTCTACTGAGGATCATGATTTTTTGTTTTGTTTTATTTTCAAGACAGGGTTTCTTTGTGTCTGGCTGATGATCATGATTATGAAAATATTTTTTATAGATTTTTAACTTTCTAAGTTCAATACCACTCTGTCCTCTGTGATTGACTGGTCTCCTTTTGCTTCCTATGGCAGCATTAAATAAAGCAATTGACAATATTCCAGTAAATTACTGAGTCAAGAAAGAAGTTCTTTTGAGACATGAAAAAATATTGCCTGAATATAAGGGTTTTAAGGGGAGGAAAAGTATAATGCATGTTTGGGGTCCCAAGATATCTTGGGTGAACTGTTAATTCAAGGCCTACAGTAGAGGAAGAAGATGGCCTGAAAGCAGTTTCTATACTCTGGGTTTTATCTTCCCTCCTACCACGTTTCCAGGCCCCATCCCTGTCCTATAGATTCCATTTTCTAAATTTCATCCAGCTGTCTCCTTGTCTTTATTCCCATTGGCATCTCAGAGTGAGCCTACACTGTCTCTCTAGACTACAGTATGGCAAATTCTTCTTCAGGTCCAGAAAGTAAGTGCAGTCAGATACAAAAGGGTAGCATTTGGGTCAATGATAGACCACATCTATGATGGTGGCCCCATAAGATTATAATGACGCCGCTGACAACTCCCATGGCCAAGTGATATCGTAGACATTCTTACAGAGCACCACCCATTATCATGCGTTGTGGTGACACTGTAAGTACCACCAGTCATAAAGCACAGCATGTATAATTAATTATGGACAGAGGCTGGTACTTGAGAATGATAATAAATGACTGTGTTGCTGCTTTATGTATTTACTATACTGTATTTTATCATTGTTTTAGAGAGTATTCCTTGTATTTATTAAAAAGCATTTGCTGCAGAAATGTGTAGGCTTTGTGGGTGTACAAGCTCTTTTCCACTTGCTTGTATCAATCCAGTTCAAACATTAACACGAACAGTGTGGCTATGGTCCATAACCCAGGGTTCAGGCTGGTCTGGGGCCTGAGGCTGTGGTTTGCCAGCCTTGGATAGCATTTCTCAACTACTTCATTCCTAATTCTTGGCTCGTATTTTAATCTTTTTTATACCCTCAGGACCATACAGAGTGTCTGGCACCTAAGAGACAGTCAATAAAAGTTTGTTGAAAGAATGAATGAGGTCCCAGCCTACGCATGCACACCTATGATATCATTCCATAATAGATCTGCCAACTACTGCTTCCAATCTCATTAACGTAAGATAAAAGAGTCCGTACTCCTTTGAGATTTACTAAAAATTAGAAATACATGTTGTTTCTTAATGCCACAAACTCTTATTCACTTATCGTTCTATGTAGTTTGCGAAATGGAGACAAACACTTGGTATTATTGGCATTTTAAAACATTGATAGGGTTACATGCACTAAGTCCATTTACGGCTTAAACAAGAAGTATTTTGTTTTGTGTTGAAACAAGAGCATCTCAGACCTCAGAAGGCCTAGTAGCTGGCATAAAAAAATCACACCATTAAACTTGGTGTTTTGGTCAGACATACTTTGCATGGTTGTGCGGCTACTCATTCTTGGAGGGAAGTCCTTACCTTATTATTCTAAGTCACAGCCAACAGGCTTTGCTTTAAGCCTTGCTTCCATAAAGAAGGGTTGCCACGAGCTACCCAGCTTACCTCTGTCACATGTCGCTTGATACAGACAGTATGTGTGCCCACAGGGACTAGCATGAAGCACAGACATCAAACACTAGGTGGGTACAGCTACAACCAATGGAACCTCTGAGTCCCAATAAGAACTAGGTAAATTATCCACTGGCACATTCACAAAACTTCCAACATATCCCCGCCCCCCTAGTTCCTGTCTTTTCATGAATGGTTGGGAGTAGCACCTGGGGCTTAAGGCATGCTAGGCAAACACTCTAACGCTGAGCCAAACCCCAGCCCAACACTGCTTTTAACAAACTGTGTCTCATAGCACCAAACACTAAACAGGCAAACTGGGTTTTGGGCTAGACCCCTAATACACCCATCTGCAAACTGTGGATGTGGGAGCTGGCTTTTACTAGCCTATAAAAAGCAAGTATATCATTTCTTCACAGTGACTTCTCACTGGTGATTTGGTATCAGAGAAGGGAAGTGTTTATACAAAGGAAATGGACAGGTGATGAGAATTGGGACTTTAGGACCAGGGAGGTTGATGTTCAAGGTTTCCTGGCACACCACTGACTAACTCTCTTGTAATGTCAATTTTTCTCAGCCCGGAACCATGGGGTGAGAAGTCAAACCACTCTGTACCTGCTTTGTTGTTTAGGAAACAGGAGTTGCTACTGTTTAAAAGGTTCCCCAAAACCCCTGATGAGAGTCAGTTGTTATAGTGAGATGTTAGGAGACAGGATGGGTGAGTCTCTTAAGAGATGATTCAGTTCTCAGGCTTTCCCCTTGTAAAGTGTTGTTCATTCATGTGTCAATGAATCGACGGCTGCCTTCTGCAGCAGCTTTGTGATACCAATGAGCTCTCTGTGGCACACTTGCAGCGTCTCAGCCTCATCATCAATGGCCTCTGCCAAGCCACAAGCCAGACGCTCAGTAGATGCTGGCACCATGTTCTTGGGTTCTAGCCTCCAGAACTACAGAAAAATTTATATACTTTTTAAGATTTATTTTTACTATTTTTAATTATGTGTATTTGTATCTCTCTATTCAGATGTGTGTGTGTGTGTGTGTGTGTGTGTGTGTGTGTGTGTGTGTGTGTGCACATAAATGCGTTGGATCCCCTGAAACTGGAGTTACAAGGTAGTTGTGAGCCATCAGATGTAGGTGCTGGGAACCAAACTAGGGTTGTTTGCAGAAGCAGCAAGAGCTCTTAATGGCTAAGCCATCTCTCTATCCCCCCAAAACCTATGTTTCATAAATTACCTATGGCATTCAGTTTACAGCAATAGAAAACAGGGGTGAAAGAAAACCAGCATTACAAAGGAGACAAGAGGATTGAGTTAAACGTCAGAGAGCATCTAGTGTGTTACACTGTTGCGTTCTTTAAAAGTGGTTGATATTATTATAGATAAACTAGAAAAGCAAAAGGCTGAGTAAGAAGAACAACAGGAAACTAAGATCTGAGCCCTAACTTTAGAGACCACAGGTGCCTAAAGGATCCCTATCAGGCGTCTGATCTACCATTGAGGCCCAAATAGCATAAGGAGCCAGAATAGGGAAGTGTGGTTCTGAGGCTGCCTTCACATCACTTCAGCCTGTGACTCCAGATTTCGCTTACAGCCTCACCAATCAGAAGGCTAGGAGCAGAATCAGGAGAGGGACAACTGCCACTGAACTATTCAAATGGCCCCACAAAGGCCTCAGGAACCTCACAAGCTGATGTAAAGGAGGAAGGCAGTAATATATGATGCTTACAATAGAGCTGGTGTCTATGGAAGCAGGAAAGAATCATAGGATGGCTGGAGAGCACTCTGAATTGGCTGGCTCTGTGCTGTGTTTTGAAAAGGAAGCCTTTAGTTACGGTAACTAGGTCACTGTGGGCATTCTGAGCAGCCACAAAGGACGAGCTAAGCTCTGGTTTCCTTCCAGGAAGGAGAAAAGACTGGTTCATGTCTGATCTCAGAGGTTTCCATGTAATTGAGTTTCACTTGACAGAAATCAGATGAACACAAGGGGAAATGTTCTGATGTCTTCACATCAGGTCTTAGCTGCTGTAACCGCCCAGACACCCAGAAGACAGCGAGTGGTGTGCTAACCATGGGCTTCTTTTAGCCAGCCCTGTCCACGCTGCCTTTGGATGTTGGTAACTGTGTCAGTCAGAAAGCAGCAGTGCTACGGTTCAATGTGTTCTTTTCAGCTTTCAGGTGTGGCCAGTGTGATAGGCTAAGAGGTGGAGCCATGAGGCAGGGACCTTAAGAGGTCCACACAGTGATGGGGATCTAGGCCCATATAGAAGGGGCACTGTGCGAATTCAGTTAAGGAGCCTCCTGTCTTTCTGCCCAGTGAGCACACAGCATCCCTCTAAGGAGCTCTCCTATCTTTCTACCCAGTGAGCACACAGCATCCCTCCCCTCTGGAGGATGCAGCTTTTACCAGGTAATTGATCTTGTCAGTAATCTTGGAGTCTGCAGCCTCTAGAACTGCAGGAAATAAGTTGCTGTACTTCATAAATAACCTCATCTCAGACATTTTGTTACAGCAACAAAAACAATCTAAGACAAATAGAGGACAATTTTGCTAGTTTAATGAAGTAAGAATTGGTTTAAAGGATATTGAGGAGCTCAAAAAGTCCTAGCTCAAAGGTTGTACATTCAGGGACCTTTCTCTGCCAACTACTCTCAATAATGCCATCACTGCTGGGTCATGGCACACCACCTCCAGCCATACTGTTGACTTGGGGTGACTCGAGACTCCACATGCAGCGGCAAGTAGAATCACTGCCACTGCTCCCTGTGGAAGCTGAATGTCATCTCCTCCCCCGCTCCTTCACTAGCATGGGTTCTGCACCAGCTGCTTCTATACACACTGGTGTCTGACTCCAAGTTTGTCATGAGTTCATATGCTTGGGAGAGCCATGCCCATTGTCAAGTTCTTGGGAGTCTGGACTTTTCCAGCAATGGTCATTGAGCTGTGTTCTGCCACTTAAGGTAGAGATGCTGTAAATACAGGGAAAGGATTTGGACACATAGGAATGATTTGGTGGCAAGTCACAGAACATCCAACTGAAAGTGGCTTCCGGAAGAAGCACTTACTTTCCCATAAATAAGAAGTCCAAAAGTGGGTGGTTTCAATTTTGGTAAGTTTATCAACAATGAATATTATCAAAGAAATAGACTTGGTCTGCCTCCCTGCACCACCGTCCATAGGCGCCGTCTTTGCCTTTAATGTTTGATGTTTGTAGTTACAAGATGGAAGCTCACAGCCATGTCTTAGGTGGGCACTGCCCTTTCCTAAGTGTCCCACTCCCCCTTAACATCTATGCTTGACTCCACATAAAGCTTTTTCTTAATAAATAGCAACTCTGTTTCAAAATAAAATAGGTGAGGTCAGAGATTACATCCCCACATAAGCAAGGCCCAGCTGTAACAGCTGTGCTTCTCTCTACCCTCTCTTTTACCAGGAAAAAAATATCATCACCAGGGGTCACGTGGGAAGCATTCTTTATGTTCCCTTGGCCGGAGCTAGAATATGTGATCTCTGTATCCGCAAAAGAGACAGGGGAATGGAAGTATTACGTAGATTCTCCAAGAAAGAGGGAGCTAGGTGAATAGCTGGTAAGCAGGAAACAGACAGGTGTGCCACTACTATCCTCTAAGGAAATGCTTAGTGAACACTGAACTCATGGGAAGTGGAATTATCTTTGGATTTCATCCCATGTAAACAAATGCCATTGTTTCAGTATTTCAAACACATGTCTTGTTGGGAAAGATTGTGAAGGTCTGTCTGGGAATCAGCAGAAAAGAAGATTATCAGCTAGAGATGTCTTCCATGAAGGAAGTATTGTTGTGTCCCATACACAACCTGGAAAAACTGTTCCATGAATTATTCACTTCTTTGCAAAGCAGTTCAGTCTGTGTTTAGAGAGCTGGGCACACCAACCTTGTTCCAGTGAGGACAACTGAGGCCTGAAACATCTGTGATGTTTCCTACATACCAGCCTGATGTCCAGGTTGCTTCTTGATCACATTTTTTCCAGCATGAGTCCTTGGCTCATAATAAATGTTCATTGTAACCAATAGCAGATAAAGTAGTATGGACAGATAAATCTCTCCGGCCCACCGATACCCGAATAATCAGTCAGAGGCTTAATATTAGTTACAAACGGTTTGGTCTATGGCTCAGACTTATTGATAGCTAGCCTGACATCTTAAATTAACCCATTTCTATTAATCTATATTTTGTCATGTGGCCGTGGCATTATCGGTCTGCTGGCATCTTGTTCCTTGGGCAGTTGGATGACATCTCTCTGATTCCACTCTTCTTCTCCCTGTCTCTCTGCTTGTATTTCCTGCCTGGCTCTTATCCTGCCTTACTATAGGCCAAAGCAGCTCTATTTATTAACCAATGGGAGCAACATATATTCACAGCATACAGAAAGACTGTCTTACAGTAAAGTAGAGAAGCAGTTTGTGGAAAGGTCCAAAAACTTCTGCTTCTGTGTACTGCTTCCTGCAGGGGACCCTGCTCTTACCTCACTCACACCGTTTATTTTGCTCCTGACACACAACAATATTCAGGTTAGTCTATGTGTTGTAAGGATAAGAAGTAACTTATTAATTTGGTCCTTCTTAGAGCATATACTTACAAAGAAACTTATGAATAGCAAGCTCTCATTACAGCCACAGCTATTTACAACAACTAATAATAAGGAACACAGTACAGTAAACTTTATAAAACACCTAAGTATACATGCTATTGTTTACGCTCCATGAGTGACAACCATTTTGTGAGTTAGTCAGTGTGGTTAATAACAGCAGCTAACTACTGAGTGCTTCAAGCCTTCCGGTCGCCATGTTGTTTACGCAATTCATCTTTGCATTGATACCAAGATGACTACTATTTTCCCATCTGTCAGATGAGAAAATTAAAGCCTAAAGAATTCAAGTAACTTTCCTAGGCTGTTTATGGTAGGTATTTTTGCTTTTGTTTTTTTTATGAAGATAGGGCTTTACTATGCAATCTAAGTTTGCCTCGAAATTAAAAAACTCTCCTGCCTCAGCCTTCTAAAATGCTGGGATCACAGATGGGCACCATCCCACCTAGCATAAAGTCAAATTATTTGTAAATGCTAGAAACTAGATACAAGTACACATCTGCCTCATTCTAAAAAACTAAGCTCTTACCCACTAATTCTCATCTTCTTTATTGTTATTATTACAATTTTAGTGTTAGTATTATTCCTATATTGGTAAATTCAGGAAACTTAGCTGGTAAAGGGTAGAGTCACTTAAGATGTTTTATTCTCTTATCTGAAGGGTCCAGACAGAATACAGGGCCATAGCTTTTGGAGAAGTTTTCAGATTGGGACACAACTGATTGTCTAGTCCATGAGAGGTTGCCTCTTATTAAGTTCCCAGATGAAGTGCTGTATATCAGAGCTAAAAAGAAATAGTTGCCCTTTAAGCATGATACCTATATGTCCAGTCATGCTTTGCCATCTGCACATGCTTCACCCCCTTCTCTGGCTTCCAGAAATTCTTTGCTTGCCACACTCTACTCTGGGATTACTTCAGGGGCCAATGAATCCTTCTTATGATTTCCCTCACATAGAGACTGACTAGAAGCCCTGGGTATTTTCATTGTTTTGTAGCAAATGTATCTTTAGAGGCTTTGGGTTTTATGAAATGAAAATGTACTCCTTGAGACACCCATGTCTTCATGTCTGTCATTGAATGGCAAGTCTGAAGGATTTTACCTGGGTCTGAAGACAGAGATAGCTCTGAAGTACTAGAGGAGTTCAGACCTAGAACTTCACTTGGTAGATGGAGGCAAAAGGTATGAGTAGCTGTGTGAACAGTCCATCAAGTGGCTTGGAGGCTAAGACACCCTTCTAGACTCCAAGATCCATGAGGACAAAGACATTGCAGCTTAGTCCATTATAGGTGCCCAATAAATGGGGATGTTGCTGGTGGATAGATAGATGGATGGACATATAGATAGATGGAAAGATGGTGGGCAGATGACTCAATTCTCTCACAGCAGAAATGCTTATAAAGTAAATACTTCTCCTTTTTAAAAAAAAAATTTCTCTCTCTAGTCACATATACACTCGGGTAAAAAGAAAAACTGGATAAAGGAAGTGAGATGTTTGGGTGACATTAGTCCTGACCACAGCCAGTCCTAGCAGAGGAGGGACTATCCTGGACTCCACTGTGGGTCACAACCACAATGACAATAATGCCACTTCAGCTTTCTGTGGGACTCAGCTGATGTCCACAGTCTCCTGTTTGGGGCTAAGAAGGAAGTAGCTCTGGAAACCATGAAACCTACTTTAGGTCATTCTTTTCTTACTGTACAAGATTCTGAAGCGTGAAATAAAGTCTCCCTCTGAACCCTACAGCGGCCTTAAGCAATGAGGAACTTCATTTAAGAATGCTATAGGCATCTATAGCATAAAGCTGTCGCAAGCATTTTTAGTATCACTTTGTTGGCCATTGAGGACATTCATTTTCAAAAGACCTATTATGCACCACACCCAAGGCAGACTGCCTTCCAGGTATTTTCCCTCATCCTCAGGATATTGCTGTAACATTTTTTTTATTTGCAGTAAAATCCATGATGATAGTAAATGTTTTAAAACAGATTAACAATTTTTTAAGCACATCTTAAGTGGGAGTAGGTTAGGTTTTATCTTCATTCAAGGTAAATGAAGGAAGCGAGTATTTGGGAAGGTCACATGACTCACCCAAATCAGTAAAGCAGAGACAATGGATTCAAATCTACCTCTAAAATAAAATACTAACTCTGAGTGAGAAGTGCTCAGATGAGTTTTTAAGCCTGTGCTCATAATGTGCTGGGGGGATCGGCATGAACTCTACATGAGCTGTCAGAAACAACTCAGTGACCACAGATATCTGGATTTTGATTTACTGGGTTTTTAAGTCCTGTGCTGTGGGTTGTTACGTTTCTCCTGACTAGAGCTCCAACAAGCTTACATTCCATCGTTGTTATTGTTTTTGCAGTGCTGGGAACTCACCCCAGGGCCTTACACATCCTGGGCAAGTGTCCTGTTAATGAACTATTAATACATCTCTAGCCTTCTCCAATCCTTTACCTTCTTCTTGTGTTCACCTAGGATGTTTGCTGTGACACTTAGCATCAGCATTTCCCAAACCTGTGCTGTGTAAGATACTTCTCAATCAAGTATTATAAAGTGGGGCTCTAAAATGCCTTGCCATTTCCTCTAAACATGTTACTACAGATAAGGAATTTCAAAGGCATGTAATGTACAGCATGCCCCAAACTCACTGAGCCCCAACTTAATCCATTGTGTGCTATACTTATGAATACATTCCAAAAGACTGGGAACACAACTTGAGAAAACCTTAAGCAAATGGATTTGCTTTTTGCCTGCTCAATCCTTAAAGCCATGTCTGCTTAGGCACCATGTCTACAATCCCAGAAGCTGCCATCAGATGAACTTTGGCTTTTTCCTTGATGCTCAGTGAAACTGTCTTCCTCTGACTGAACCTGGCTGATTCAGCCTCTGAGCATCCTAGACTGACATTTGGGGCCTTTGTTTCCTCCTACGTTATAGCCATAACACAGATGGCAAACAATAGTACCTCTTCATGCAGAGAGACTCTTTTGCTCATATAATGGGCCACAGTTGGCCATTTCCCTTTTGGTTTTCTGTAAGAGCATGAATCATGTGTTGCTGTTTCTCATTACCCCCTTACCCAGTATGTTGATTGGAGTGGTCCTCAGGGAGATACCTGCTGGGCTTCACAGTTGGACAAGGCAAGCCCCTCTATCTTCAACTCACTGCTAGTGAAATCAAGGCACACAGGGCAGGGTCTCTAATTGATGGAGATTAGGAAATGGTACAAACAGGACTGGAACTCATGACTTGGGAGCTCATAGGCCAAGTAATCAGGTCATTCTCTGATAGCCACATTGACAGAGGACTCTAAACTGTCATTGAGCAGTCTGTCTCTTCCTTCCTTCCTTCCTTCCTTCCTTCCTTCCTTCCTTCCTTCCTTCCTTCTTTTCTTTTCTTTTCTTTCTTTCTTTCTCTTTCCTTCCTTTCTTTTCTTTTCTTCTTCTTCTTCTTCTTCTTCTTCTTCTTCTTCTTCTTCTTCTTCTTCTTCTTTTTGTTCTTTTTGGTTTTTTGAGATAGAGTTTCTCTGTGAAACAGTTCTGGCTGTCCTGGAACTCACTCTGTAGACCAGGCTGGCCTTGAACTCACAGAGATCCACCTGCCTCTGCCTCCTGAGTGCTGGAGTTAAAGGCATGCGCCACCACTGTCCAGCTTGAGCAGTATTTCTAAGGGCAAAAAATGAGATTAAAATTGAACTGTGGAAAATGAGCAAGTTGGTCTCCAACTTGAGTGAACGCTGACATTAAAATACCCCATAGGAGGAACACAGTCTTTCCCACATCATAAGATGAGTTACCCACTTCCTCGTTTAAGGGTTTGTTTGAGCAAAGGAAGCTCAGGCCATCTTCCCTTGAAGTTTCCATCCCCCTACCTCTGCCTCCCAGTGCTAGGCTGACAGGCACATGCTACCACCACCAACCTCAGAAAACTTTCTCAACATTCCTAAGGTTAGTCATAGCACGTATGAGTATGTGAACAAGCAAAAATAACAAAGCTGACTCTTCCAGACTGTGTAAGTGCGAATTGAAAAGTAGAATACTCTTGCCATTGTCAACGGAGAAGCACACACACTGAAGTCGCTCCTGCTCGGGCCAGTTTTTAGAACTTGCCTCCATGCCACAACTGCACCACAATCCCAGCCTGATTACTTTCAGCCCCTGCTTGTTAAATTGGTCCAAGAGAGTAACTCCAGGGATGTGAACTGCCTTACAGATTTGATTCAGGCAAAATATTCCCTGTATGTCCGCAGCCAAGACACAGCAAGGGGAATCTACAGATGTACTCTTGGCCAAACAGATTGGCTTTCCCCTCCTTCCTTTGCCATGGTTCCCAAGCTGGCCCATACTGCAGAGAAAAGGATCCTAATGGCCCTATCTGCTCCTGAACCAGCCCTACTGAGTTGAATTAAACACTAGATCACAGCCCTGGCTGAAGTTTCCATACAGCCGAGTTCCTCAAAGCTGGAAAAGACTCCTTTATCTAAGTATTATTTTGATAAGATACTTACTTTATCACGGACAAATCTAGAAACAGAATTGGGAGCAGATCTAAAGGAATATATTACTCCACATCTTCATTTACTAAGAGCAGGAGTGAACACGTAATTTTCATCAGAACCTGAGAAAGGTCTTCCTGGAAGGACTTTTTCAACACATCTGCTCACCAGAGGAGAAAATTCCAACAAAGACTCTTACCTGTGGTAATAATAGCTGGATGGGGGATGTCTGAAACACCTGTTAACTCTGGGGCATGTCTCGTGGAAAGTGCAACTTGAAAGTCACACACACAGTCATGGGATATCGGGCTTTGAGCCTGAGAATATGGGGACCACCTTCTCCTTCTACAGTTGGCCTCACTGGGACCTGCCCTGCTGGCACAGCTGAGAAACATCATGGGGAAGGAAGTGGGATCAGGAGATGATCTGATCCAGGCTTCCTGTCTTTTATGAGAGGCAGTAAACTCAACAGTGGGGAGTGTGTGTGTGTGGGGAATGTGGGTTCTGTACTAGACCTCCAGAATCCTGGCTCTCCAGCCACTTGCTTTGGATGGTGCAAGCTCGTAGCAGAGCCTGTGATGTAAAAAGGATTGTGAATGGAAGCCCTGAGAGCAGTGTCTAGCGTGGGTGGCAAGCTGTATAAATGCTGTTGGCAGTGCAGCTCTGCCTGGAGAAGGGTGTCTGCCCTGACCCCAGGTCCATAGGTCACAGTATATCCCCAACACTGGCTGGGGAGAGAAATGAACCCTCCTGGAGTCCATCCATCTTTCTCTGGACCATATTCCAGGTAACTTGGATCCAAAATTTCCTGCCCAAACAGTCCTGGTCTCACTTTGTGGTCAATGTGGGTGGGTTTTAGGGGTGAGTCCTCCAGGTGATCAAATCCCTAGGCCATGGGATGAAGACAGGTCGTTGTTCATGGGTTGTAGCTACTACTCGAGCAGACAAGTAGGGGACCTGTATCTATTCATGATTCATGAGATTCCATTCCTTGCTAGAGTGAGGAGAGAGGCCAGGATGGGGGCCAACAGCCAGCTTGCCCTTCTCTGGTTCACACACACACACACACACACACACACACACACACACACACACACATGCCATTGACCCCCTAAGTGGCCAGAAATACTGAATTTGAACTTGGTCTTCAGGCTAGCCTATAATTATTCCTTTCTCTTTTGTTTCTTGAGACAGGGTCTGGTGTAGCTTAGACTGGTCTTAAACTCATCCATGTAACTAAAGATGCCCTTGAACTCCTTACCCTTCTGCACCCCCCACCACCACCTCCCAAGTGCTAAGATTACAGGATTGTGTCTCCATGTAAGTATATTCTAAAGTCAGGAAGTTAAGAACCCTTTTTTTTTTTTTCAGTTCGACAAGTAACTTTTAAATATGTAGAGGATGGTATGTGGACTTTGGTGCTCTTCTCTGAGGCCCCATAAACGTTACAGGCAGAATTAGCCATTACAATCATTTCTATTTTTCATTGTGCCAACAATGCTATTAAAGACCCCATGGGAACGTGTTCCTAATATTCAAGGTCGGTTCTCTTCTCAGTTAATCCTCTCTGGAAATGCCCTTACCATGTGATGCCCTCACCAATTTCTGGGGTGATTTGGGGAAGTGGGTTGCTGGGCATAGGACTCAGGGCCTTGCCCTATTTCTGAGATCCATCCTCAGTCTTTGGGGTTTGAGGTACAACCTCTCTGTATAGCCTGGACTAGTCTCAAACTTCTCTCTCCTTCTCCAGGGTACTGGAATTACAGGTGTGCACCATTGTGGTGGGCACCCCTAGGTGATTCTAAGTCCAGTTAAGTTGATAATGACGACTAACTCTCATAATGTCCCAGGAACACTCTAAAGCAGCTGGCCTATAGGCCACAGCTTATCCTGCTATGCTACAAACGTGTAGCCTTGCTACTCAGAGTGTGGCCCTGGGCCAGCAACATCACCTAGAGTATGACAGACATGCAGTAACCTCATCCCCTTCCTGAACCTGGGGAGACAGGATCCCCAGTTAGTCAGCATTGTGGGCAATCTGAGCACATACAAGTTTGAGAGGCACTATCCCCAAAGCTGGGGTTCACAACATGCTGCTCATCAGAGCCACATGGAAAGCTGTAAAAGTACCACTGCCTGGACATGCTCATTGGGTCTCAGAAAGCCTCCAGGTGATTTTAGTCTATGGCCAGTTTGAAAACCTAGATCTGGTCACCAGAATATGCCTAATCACAGCACACTATATGGAAAAAAAAATCACTGGTTCTCAGAATGACAAGCAAAGCAGTCTGCATCCCTCGCTCAGCTAAGAAATTCTTGTTTTCAAATGAGACCACACTTGGCAGTTTAGACCTAGGCTCCTGGCTGTGGGGCAGATAAGTATGTGGACTTCTACCAAACAGAAACTTCACCACCGCCTGATTCGTATTCTCCTAAGCTAGTTCCCTCGTGACTTTCACGATCTGTCCTCAGAAGATACACAGTCCTCAGAACCAGGCCCAGTCACACAGAATGAGAGCTCAGGAGCCAAGGACAGCTGTTGTCAACCTGTGGGTTATGACCCTTTCACGGGGGTCACAGATCACATATTTACATTATAATTCATAACAGCAGTAAAAGTATAGTTTTGAAGTAGCAACGAAATAATTTTATGGTTGGGGGTCACTACAACTTGAAGAACTAACTGTATTAAAGGGTTGCAGCTTTTGGAAGGTTGAGAACCACGGCTCTAGGGGACATGGAAATACTAGATGTCATCAATCCAGAAAGAAGAGGGGACTGTGAAGTCAGGATGAATCACGTGGCCAGAAAGCCTAACCCTTAATTGCATCACAGAACTTGTTTATATAAAGAGCCAACATAAAGACACTAAACACCAGATGGACTCCTTTTGAAATTTCCTGAGGGGTGGGAGGGGGAGGGGAGGCACACAGCAGATGCTGCAGCCCTCAGATCTGCTGAGGGGAAGCACTGAAGGAGGAGCCTCCTGAGGCTTTAACATGTTTTTGAAGAGAATTCTTTTTGTGCAGAGCTTCTGACTCTGGTGCAGGACAGCAGTGTGACATTGCAGCAGTATGCAGACCTGCTCCTTAGAGCGAATCCCTGGGACATGTTGGCGGGGTTCAAATCAGGAATCCACAGCCCAGTCTCTGAAAACAGCCAGGCAGGGCTGGGGATTGTAGCTCAGTGGCTAGGTTTTGTACACCTCGTGCTTGAGACCCTGGGTTCCAATCCCAGTAACACACACACACACACACACACACACACACACACACTCACACAAGGATGCAAAGTGAACACATTTCTTGCCATTGATGGAACATAGCTTAGCTGGCTTCTTCAGCCCAGCGTCTTCCCTGTCTCAGATGATGCAACTTTGGGCCACTAAAATGAGAGGCTATGAAGCCTCTAACTAAGCTTGCTCAACCGTGAAGTCTCACTCACAAATTTGACCTGTGCTTATTTTTGGAATGTGGCTTTGTTCTTCTACATGTCCACAGACTGCATGTTTGAGATTTCTGGCTGGCGGCATAATTAGCACAAAGTGAGGACATGGGTGTGTTCACCTGGGGAGACTTATCTGGCCTGTTATTTTCCAAGTCTGGGGATGAAAGTGCCTAGAGGCTTTGGTCAGAAAGTCAGTATTTTATTTCCTATGAAATTAGTATGAGAAGCTCCATTGGGCCAGAAAGAGAGATGACCATGGTCTGTCTTGTCCAAACTGGGACTACAGACACATTCTGGGTCTACTCTGGACAATGGCACTTGTTTAGAGACTGCTGTGAGAGACTTTTCCTGAAGAGATGCACCACCTACACACGTCTACCCACCCCTGAAGGGGACCTGCAACAGACCAAAGTAATGATCACATCAAAGTCCAACTCGTGAGTCATTGGGTTTTTATTGGGGTTCCTCACAGGAGTGTGGTGAGGGGTGACTTACAGAAGCAGGGGTGACTCAAAGGCAGCATCAGCACCGCACAAGTGACAGTCCCCAAAGCTGCATCTCTGGTGCTCTCTGCACAACTTACAGGCCACTGCACAGCTCCAAGAGATCGCTTCTCAGCAGCTTGGCTGGTCAGAGTCTCCTCCTCCGACAGTTGTTTACTATTTCTGGAAGGCAACAGAAGGGCCTTCAAGAATCTTGCAGGTTTCAGCTATCCTCAAGTTTGTTTTCCTCCTGGGTCTCGTGAGCACCCCCTCCCTCCTGGAGGGAATGCTTCAATTTGGGGGACACTGTCATTTGCAGAGACCCTGCCCCTTTCTGGTACGGCACCATGCCATCTCCTTTAGCAAAATGATGGAATGGCTACCCACTACAATTACATGCCTTGCCTTGGTCAGAACAAGGAGCACCCAGCATCCCTGACACTTTTGTCATGTGTCCATCCTTCCTCTCAGCCACTGCAGTATCATTGTGACACTCGGTGCCATGCCATACAAAGACTACCCCCACTTCTGCTGTACAGCTTGGTGGGCTGTCTCTTAGAGGATGAGCCAGCACATCCCAACAGAGCTTAGGAAATGGTTTGCAGCAAAAGCCTGATGTTGGAGTCCTTCCTGTATGCATCTGTGCCAGCATGGACTGTACCTGAGAGTTGTTCACCTGTGAGAAAATGTTTCTTACCAGTGCTCACAAGGTACTGGGTCCAGATCACCCCATTCTGTAAAAAAAAAAAAAAAAAAAAAAAAAAAAAAAAAAAAAAAAAAAAAAAAAAAAAAAAAACCACAGAGTAAATGTCCTTAAATGAATTATATGTTAATAAATTCTGTGATTTCCTATAGAATGAGTGAATGGCTTGGCTCTTAAAACAAGTTGGAGAGATCAGCCAGGCATGCAAATGTACATTAGGTTTAAAGAGAGAGGTGCAAACAACCACCCAGAAAACCTCTGGTGAGGTCGTTGGGCTGGAACCTCCAGCTGGCTCTGGGAAGCCCCATTTCTCTCTCTCCAAAGCCACCCTCTCAGAGAATCTCCAACAACGGAGAAGAGCCGTCAAAATGCCCAGTTTCACATTGTTGGCGGCTGGCATCTCCTCCCCTGAAGTTGTCAGTGGCCCAATCCCTGCCTAAAGCGTTATAACTGGGCACAAACCCAGCTTGTCAAGGACATGTCATCATCCCCGCACCTACAGGGTACATAAGTGCCCTGCTTAGATGGGCCATGTGATGTTTTTCCCTGCCCCTTCCTCCGCCTTGGTCTCTGGGGGCTGGAGGAGTCACCTGGGAGTTGCTTTGTTCAGAATAAACCTGGTCTTTTACTTTTTAATTCAGCTTGATCTGGCTTACTGCGTCAGTGGAGAAACCTATTATGGGGGTACAGGAAACCTATTAGGGGTGTTCTCACAGGAACATTTCCCTGAAGGAATGTTATTAGGGATCGTCAATACAACGGGGGGAATTAAAGATTAAGTTTTAACTACTTATTTTCTGTATGGTGTTTGGCTTCATTTCCTATGCCTCAAATTTCTCATTGTAGAGTTAGGGTATTAACAGTATTGTCATGCCTTAGAGATAAATTGGATCATTACATGGGGCTTTCTGGGCATGGTACAGGGCACATATGTATGGGCTTAATAACTGTCTTCTCTTTTTATTATATTATACTCCTTCCCTTGCTAAATCTTGGCAAAAGCGACCAAATTAGGGGCCTCCCTCCTCCCCCAGGGATACTGTGTCCACCCTTCATGTGTCACTGAGGACCTTAAATCTACAGAAATACCATCCAGTGGACCTCTATGTCCCTAGGGCTCTGTGCTGCATTCAGAGTCCTGATACATCTCCTAAGTCACAGAGCTACAAACAATGTTCTGGGTGCAGACTAGCCCCAGTGCATCTAGAGATCTCAAAATCTCCACTTGCCACAGGATTCACCATTATTTTCTTCCCTAGCCTGTGTCTCCTGCCTTTGGTCCCTGTGGGAGAATAGTACCCCTGGATCCTCATAGTCACCCTGGTGGGAAGCCTGCATACAGCTTCAATCCTCCTCTCCTTTGCTCTCGCTAGCAGACCACCAGGTCTCCTAGCATGCTCTGTTATGGTTAACTATGGTTTGATCTGTCTGGATATCAAATAATATTAAGAAGTAGGACCTATAGAATGGAGAGAAGGTACAATGGGTATAACACTCGCTGCACAAGCACACAGATCTGTGTTCAGATTTCTAGAAGACACAGGAAAAAAACCAAACATAATGAATGTCTGTAATTCTAGTACTAGGAGGTATAGAAAAGAGAAATCCTGGGCTTGCTGGCCAGCTAGTCTATCAACTGGTGAACTCCAGTGTTTGAGTCAGTGTTATATTGCTGTGAGGGGACACCATGACCATGGTAACTCTTTTTTATTTTGTTTTGTTTTGTTTTTTGTTTTGTTTTTTTGAGACAGGGTTTCTCCATGTAGTTTTGGTTCCTGTCCTGGATCTCACGCTGTAGACCAGGCAGGCCTCGAACTCACAGAGATCCGATTGGCTCTGCCTCCAGAATGCTGAGATTAAAGGCATGCGCTGCTGCCGCCACCACCAACTGACCATGGTAACTCTTATAAAGGAATGAATTTAATTGGGGCTGGCTTACAGTTTCAGAGGTTTAGTCCATTACCATCATGCAGGAAGCATGGTGGCACACAGGGAGACCTGGTGCTGGAGAGGTAGATGGGAGTTATATCAGGATCCTCAGACGACAGGAAGAGGGAGACACTGGGACTGGCGTGGGCTTTTGAATTCCCAAAGCCCACCCCCAGTGACACACTTCCTCCAGCAAGGCCACACCTCCTGATCCCTCTCCAGTAATGCCACTCCCTGGTGACCAAGTATTCATATAGATGAGTCTGGGGGCCCTTCCAATTCAAACCACTGCATCTGGTTTCAGTGCAAGACACTGTCTCAAAAAAAAAAATTAAATACTTCTGGTCCTAGGTGCTTCGGGATCTGTGGATTACTGTGTAGACATGGCTAACTCCAAGAACCATACCACACGCAACCAGTCTTGAAAATGGCACAGAAGTGGCATCAAGAAACTCCAGTCAGAAAGATATGAATCTCCTAAGGCGGGGTGTGTGTGTGTGTGTGTGTGTGTGTGTGTGTGTGTGTGTGTGTGAATGCCAAGTTCCTGAGGAGTGTGTTTTTTGCCAAGCACAATATAAAGACCCGAAGAAGACACAGGCAAACAATGTGGAAGCAATAACTACACATGCAGAGGCCGTCTAGGCCCTTGTGAAGCTTAAGGGGGCTAAGGCCAGGATGCCAAAGGCTTTCCTCACCCACCCAAGCTTGGGAGTCAGATGCACGGTTCTATGGCTAAAGACCTCAAGCTCTGCCAGCCAAAGCCTGAGGCCCAAACCGAGGTTGAGGCCTTAGCTCCTGCACCAGTGTTAGCAACAGCTCTGGCTCCAGCTCCCAGAAGTGCCCAGGCCCTGACACCTTTATCTGCCAAGGTGAAAATGGATGGATTAGTGTGATCCTCTGCGCTATCTGCAGATGGTTGGTGTCCTGTGCTCTGTTTGTGAATGAACTGGAGGCAAGATACATTAAAAAAAAAGTGAAAACCATTAGAGAAAGATACCCAGTGTTGAACCCTGGCCTACACACACGTACATGTACACACACACACACACACACACACACACACACACACACGCATGTGCACAGAGGCATGAAGTAGAGCCTGTATTACTTTTATATAACTGTGACCACATACCCGACAGAGCAATTTAAAGTAGCAGCATTTCATTGTGGCTCACAGATGAAGGAGATTTAGTCCATCATGGTAGGGAAGGCAAGTAATATGGCTCTGTAGCAAAACGCAGGTGGGAGCTTGTAGCACAAGTTGTGACATCTTGGTGACTCAGAAAGCAGAGATAGAGCCTGCCTATAACCCCCAAAACCAGCCCTAAGGCACCACATCTGTCAAGTAAGCCCTGGGCCAAACGGTGCCACAACCTTCCAAAACAGAACCACCGGCTAGGGACCAAGTGTTCGAACACATGAGTTTGGGAGAGATGTTTTACACTTGTACCCTATCAGGACCTTTTGTAGAGGAATGGATTCATTTCCTGGTTACTCTGTTACCTCGTGCCTGGCTTTGTTACTCAAGCGAGCTCTCTGGCTAGCTTGCTCTTGCCTCACCTTCCATGTCCTCCACGATGAGCTGAAGCAGTATAAGGTCCACAAGATGTGGTCTCCAGTATTCAGGGATAATATGTCATGGCCTTTGTAACTTGTGTTCAGTTCATTAGCAACCATTGAATGTAGTGTTTTTCATGTTACTCTGTCAACTTTCCCTTGTATTTGAAAAATTTAAAAACATTTGGATCTCAGTGGAGCATATGCTCAGCATGCACAGTGCCCTGGGTTCAATTCCCTATACTCCAGAAAAAAAAAAATGGAAAGAAAGAGTTCCTTTTTTTTTAAATCTCTACAATAAGTATTAGAAAAATATAAATAAAAACCACACTTAATTACCATTCCACTCTCGTTAGTGTAGCTACTATGAAAATGAGTGTAGATGAAGACGTGGAAAAATTAGTATTCTTGTACACAGAGTGAGTATAACATAGTACAGCTATATGTGAAACAGCATGGAGTTTCCTCAAAAACTTAAAAAAGTAGCAATATGATCAGTAATATCACTTCTAAGTATATGTTCAAAAGAATTGAACACAGGGACTTGAATAAATAAATACTCACGCACAACGTTATTCACAACAGCCAGAACATGGAGGCCCTTGCATCTCCACTGACAGATAAAATGGAAAAACGGAGTGTGTTCTCTTCATAAGATAAAAGGAAATTCTGACATGTGCTATAGTGTGGATGAGGCTGGTAGTGATTTGAGTGAGCAATGTCCCCCGGAGGCTTGCATATTTAAAGACTTGGCCCTGTTTGGTGGCACTGTTTGGGGAGTTTATGGAACTTTTAGAGCATGGAGCCTGAGTGGAGGAAGTGTATTATTAGGGGGTGGATTTGAGAGTTTATAGCCTCATTCCACTTCCAGTTCACTCTCTCTGCTTTCTGTGTGTGGTTGAGGATGTGGTCTCTCAGCTGCTTGCTGCTGTATCTGCCCAGTGACAGACCCTTATTCTCGAGAACCATCAGCCAAAATAGACTTTTTCCTCCATTATTTTGGTCATGATGTTTTATCACAGCAATGAAAAGTAAGTGATACAAGCCTTGAAAATGTACATAATCAAAATAAACTAGACATAAAAGGACAATATTGTAGATTTGCAGCATGAATTGCTAAACGGTCTTATTAATAAAAAACCCAGAGCCAGATATTAGAGTGAAAGCTGAAAGAAGAGGAATAGAACAAGCCAGCCACAAGTTCTTACTGCTAGGAAATCCTCAGCCCAAGAGAGCTACTTCCTGCATACTCATGCCTTATATACCTTTCTGTGCCCTGCCATCTTACTTCTTCTCTCTGCCCACTACATCACTTCCTCTTTCTGCCCAGCTCTATCAGTTCCTGTCTGTCTGTACAGACCTCCAGACCTCTATGTTAACTAGTGCTGGGATTAAAGGCATGTGCCACCATGCCTGGCTCTGTTCCCAGTGTGGCCTTGAACTCACAGAGATCCGGATGAATCTCTGCCTCCTGAGTACTAGGATTAAAAGTGTGTGCTACCACCGCCTGACCTCTATGTTTGATATAGTGTCTGGCTTTGTCCTCTGATCTCCAGGCAAGCTTTATTTCTTAGAGCACAGATAAAATATCACCACATAGATTCACTTGTGATGGCCCTGGTGACACCAAACTCACAAAAACAGAAAATGAGAAAGTGATTCCCTGAATCTATAGCACCCCTGTGAACCTACACAGAGTGTAGACTCTGCGTAGAGTGAGTCTTCACAATGGACACTCTGTTCTGCATCCGGTTCCAGCACTTCAGAAAACAGTCAACCCGATCACAGCCAGTGTTGTGGCTGTGTCATACAACCATAGGGACACACTGAAAAATACCATGTTAGTATGTCTTCTGTTATGTAGACTTACAAAGACCTGGACTTCCAGGGCTGTCACTCACCATGGCTACCATGCAATCAACACATGCAATAGAAACAGGGTGGATGAGGCGGTTGTGTGTGTCACTCAGCAGGCTGTTTTACAACCGTTTTTTAAAAGACACAATAATAATACGAAGTAAAGCATCGTGAATACGAAAACCAGTACCATAGCTGGTTATTATTGTTGTCAGATATTGTGAACCATGCTTAATTGTACGTGTTATACTCTACAAGACTGGCGGCATGGTAGATGTGTAGCTACCAGCTTCACCACTAACCCATGAGTAATGTGTTATTTTGCTATGATGAAAGCTACAATGTCACCAAATGAAAAGAAATTTTCAGCTCTATTATAATCATAGGGGGCCATATATGTGGCCTCCTTTGGTCAAAACATCACTATGCCGTTGGTGCTTGTATTTTGTTACAGAGTTGTACTGTGTGGTTAGTTTTGGGTAAGAGCATACTGAAGAGGAAAGGCTACATCTGGCTCACCCAGCAAGGGCGTGCTGGCCTGAACGTCCAGGCCCTTTCTCCACTGTGCATCCATAGGGACCCTGCAGGAGTTATCATTATCCTGAAAACGGTAACACAGCTCAGGTAGTAGGAGGAAAGTGGTGGGCACAGGCTTCTGGGCAAACAGCCTTCTTCAATCTGGGACAATTGAGAAGTAAGAGCATTGGGAAACTTTCTACTTAACACCCCCAACATGCTCTGCCACGTGACCTGGAGTCACACAAGCACACACTGTGGAAAGAGTACATCTGCCAAACCAAGAGACAGGGCACTGTCCCCGCTGAGCAGGCTGAAAGAGGTGGGGCATGAATCATGTGCACCATTTTCTCTGGACCAAAGTTTGGGTATTTTTCCACACCAGGGCAGGAAGGATGGCTACTCATGTCCCAAGGAAAGGAAACGTCTGAGATTTTCCTTCAGATGTAGATGCCAGGGTAACTTCAGGCTGGCTTGGATGTGCAGGTTGAAGCAGAGAAGAGCAAGTCATTTACAGGATTAATTAGGACATGAGTCAGTGCAATTTGTCAGATACTTTGATAGTGCCTTTCATGCTAATTTTTAAATGGTAGAAATGATAGGAGGCTGGGGAACCAGTGCTCTGTGTCCCATTGCTGGGAGGGGGAGGGGATTATAATCACTCTAGTGATTGATGTCATGGTCCATGAGAGGTTGCATTTCTGGGGCTTTTGCTGATGGATTGCCCAAATCTCACTAACTTTGGCAGTGCAGGGCTACTGATGTCTGAAGCTATAGGAAGTCTAAGAGGTAAAGTTCCTTGGGCTGACTAAAATAAAGCATATAACACACATTTTATGAGACTCACATATCCAAACATATGAAATAATAAATTAATCTGAGCATGGTTTGGGGAGTACACATGGATTTCCATCATGGGCAAAGGAGGGGAAACTGAAATGATCTTCTTGCCAGCTGAACTGGCTTAACTTAAACATACATTGCTTTTCTGGTCAGGAAGGGACTGTATTTTCATCCCAAGTAGGCGGCCTTACAGATGAGCTTATGACTGGCATACACTCAGTCATGCATGTCCATACACATCCTTGCTGATTTCATCACATTTTGTTTTCCTGGAAGGGAATCCAAGCTGTTGCAGGAAAATTACAGTTAAGGATGGGAAAAAGAAAACAATAGAAGTGCAGCTTTCTTGCCTAGCCCACAGCAAGGGGGGCTGTGGGAGTCAGAAACCATTTCTTTCTGCTCTGCTGCTAGTTGTCACTTATGGATCTATTTATTTGGAGCCAAAAAGAGCAGACACAAAAAGCTCTCTCAGGAATTCTGTGCATGGAACAAAGGGGACACTGCGAGAAGTGGGATTTCATTAGAGGAGGGCCTGGTTTAGCAGACCTACCCCTCGACCACCCTGATCCAGGCAAAGAAGCCACAGCCGTCAGCTGCTGCACTGTGCACAGCAAGTCAAGAAAGACCCATGCTGTGCAATTCCCATGGGCTTGCCTCAATTGCTGGAGCTTGCACAGACCTGGGAGAAACCCTTCACCAAGGGCCTCTGTCTGGAGGCTGCTCCATATTGTCAACCCTTTCTGGCACTGAAATCTTTCTTTCTTCTATCCTCTAAGACAACATTTTAACTAGTATTTCTATGGTATATTAAATAAATAGAATTAAATTAAGTCTCGAGTTTCAAGTTCCTATAAGCAAAAAACTTCACAGACTCAAACTCAATTGAACCAAAATCCAGTCTTCCACCCAATGTCTCCTAGAACTCTGTGCCTGGGTGAAAGGCACCATCATAGTGAAAAGAACCATCTTCCAGACTTGCAGTTAGTGAAGCCCCTTGGCTATGTTCTCCTCATGCCCACCTCTGTTTCTTCCTGTGCTGCTGGAGTTCATAGCACTACCTACTTTCCTATCCAGCCAAGATTGTTCCCAACAGTAGCTCTGCACACACTTCCAGGGATCCTCAATAATGACCATAGGTCTGACTCTGTTGTGCCCATTCTCACCACAAAGATGTGTGTAAACACACGCCCAATATATGAATTCCCAAAACATATCTAATAGACACACACAGTCAATATGCATATCCAGAAGACATATACATTCATACACATGCACACTCAGTATGGATACCCAACAGGCATATATATATACATTCAATATACATTCCCAACAGATACATACATACACTCAGCACATACTCAGCAGACATATACATATAATCAACCCACCCTCAACATGCATATTCAACAGATGCATCTGACAGGCATAAAAATTCAACATGTACATATTCGACAAACATACACAATAGACACACTCAGCAGACATTCACACTTAACACATACACACTGAGACTGTAAACCCATCCCACACACATGCCCAACATGTTCCTTGCACAGGCAACAGGAAGTGAACTATCTTACTGGGTGTGGCTTGAACATATATGGAACCTCAAAGCCCACCTCCACAGTCATACACTTCCTCCAACAAGACCATACCTACTCCAACAAGGCCACACTTCCTAATATTGCCACTCCCTTTGAAAGCCATTTTCTTTCAAACCACCACAGCTGGCAAGAGGCTTCAACTGGGCTCCAAGGCTTCTGTCTCTTCTCACATTCCTTGATTTTCCCCTGCCTTTCTATTGTGCCCCAGTACCACAATGGCAGGAATACATACAAGATGGTCATTTGGTGAGTTGGAAGCCAGAGACCAGTCATGCTCTTTTATAATAAGTCACGCTCATGAGAACTAATTCCCTCCAGAAGACAAGCATTGATGTGCTCCAAAGGGAGTGTTCCCAATAACTTAATCACCTTGCACTAGGCTCCACCTCTTAAAGGTGCCCCCCCCCCATCCCACTGCCTTGCTGGGGCCCTGGCTTCCACATATGAATCTGTCGAGGATGCGCTCAAGTCATTATTAGTCCTGCAGTGAGCTTGCTAAGTGGAGGTTTCTGATTCTCAAGCAGATCCAGGTTCCACAGTCTCTGAGAAGGGAGGCTGAGTACCTGTGGTTTTAATAAGCACCCTAGATATTATCCAGGATGAAGCTGGTGTGGGAAACACCCGCCTTGTCAGAATGCAGGTTTCCGGGCCACCAAGAAGCCAGAAAAGTAGGATTTTTGGTTGGCATATGCCTGGTAAAAGGAGAGAGGATCTGAGAGCATGGCCCCACCCTATATGGTCCTAGAAAGTGCACCAAGGCAGAAGACCTGGAAGGCTCTCAAGGATAAATGAAAAGTTTTACATGGGTTAATTCCTACCCGATGAGACAGATGCAGTTCCGTACCTCGGATCTGTCTCCTGTGTGGAAAAGGTATTAGACATTCAGACAAATCAACTGATCTTACCATGGAGGCAAAACTCGAGATGCTAGCAGCTGGTGACCCTGGCCAGGCTGGAGTGGGCTGTTTACATTTTCCCTGCCACCTCACTTCGAGGGTGCTTCTGTAACTGAACACTCTCTCCAAGCCTGAACATTCTTTTTTTTTGGCATGGTCAAGTTGAACATCCAGTGAATGGGGCTCATGGATGCCGGCTTACTAGTTTCTGTGAGGTTGTCTGAATAAAGATGAATGCTCCAAAGAGGAGTTTTATAACACCAGCCCCTGTTGAGCCCTGCTGTGATTTCTTATTTAATTCTCACCAAAAGCATTCTTCTATTTAACATCTTTCAGCAATGAAAACATAATTGTTAGCTGGGCTTACAAACTGGAAGTACAATTCTGAAGGCAGAGGAATAACTCACTGGAAGCACACAGGCTGGTAATGAGATTAGAGGCTCAAGCCTCAGCCATTGCATAGAATAAAATACGTATTAAAATGCCTTCCTGTACCCTTTGGGAAGCTGAGAATGGGCTCCCAGGACCACCAGGTAGCTGTTATGCAAATATAGTGAGTATGTATTCATAACAAGCAATCTTCAGAGTTCTCTTTTCCTGAGAGAAAATAGTTTGGAATTGCCCCCTTGAGAGGACCCTTTTCCTCCCCCTCCCAGTTCTGGGTGGCTGTGCAGAACACAAAAGGGCTGAACCCACCAAGCAGCTGAGCACGGAGGCTCTGAGGTGCAACCTAGCTGCAGCCATCACCAGCAAAGGAGGGAAGAATGAACCGGCTGTTTTCTTCTTTGTCTGTTATGGTTTTTCTCACCATATTGTTCGAGTTGATTGTGTTTTTATATCTCTACCTTCCTTGCAGGCACAATGCTCTGAACTGCTTAGAATGGTTAGCACACTTGTGATTAGCATATTTATGATTAGCATATTTCAGCAGAAACTTGGACAGCAGAAGTATGTAACTCAATGATAATATTCTTTATCAGAGGAATGTAATTGGAAGTTCGGGATACTCAAATACATCTGTAGCTTCTTCTCTTGATGGCTTTTTTCTTTATAGGGTACAGAATGACTAAAATCCAGGACAAGGGATCTGTAAGTGAATTTTACAAGAAGGGAGGGCGGGAGAGATCTCCCTTGACGAATCCAATATGCCATTTAAAATGCATTAGAAAAGCAGTACATGAAATGAGCCTTGAATTGGGCATTCAGTCTGAACGTGACTTTCGAAGTGGATGGGGTAATAGGGGTAGAAATGAATTGTCTACCTAGGAGTAGAGTTCAGTGCTACAGTGTGTGCTCCATGTGTGCAGGGCCCCAGTTCAGTCTAATCCCCAGCACCAATATAACCATAAAATGAAAAAATAAAACCATAAAACTTTTAGAAATGACTAGTATGCCATCTGGGGAGAATCCTAGCCTTGCTTTCCAGGAAGCATCCTATAGAAAGCATGTGCAGCATGTCTGTGTTCTGAAGAACTCGCTTTGATTACAGTTGGGGCTGTGGGGACTATTGCTCCTGTTACACTACAAACCTCTTTGACTTTGAAAATACAGCCATGATGGAACTAAAATCTGATATATGAACTTATTGGAGATGCCAGACAACCAGCTTCTAGAATATCATCTTTCTATGCCTGTAGTATTTGGGAACTAGGAAATTTGTGTTCTCCCAGGCTAATGAGTTAGGCAGCTTCGCATTGCTATCACAAATACTGGAGGCAATCACCTTATGGAGGCTCACAGTTTGGGAGCTTTCAAACCATGATTGTTGGTTTGAGCATGTGGTGAGGCAGCACATATGGTGGAGCAAAACTGCTCACCTCAGGGTTGAGATTGAAGGGAGATAAACATCAGGGTCCTGCAATCCCCCTAGAAAGCGCATCTCCAATGATCTGAATACTTTCCATTATGACTCACCTTTTAAATGTCCACCTCTGTACTGACTGGCTTTTTTGTCAACTTGACACAAGCTAGAGCCATCTGGGAAGAGGTATCCTCAATGGAGAAGATGCCTCCATCACATTGGCTTGTAGGCAAGTCTGTGGGGGCATTTTCTTGATTAATAATTGATGTGGGAAGGCCCAGCCCACTGTGGGTGGTGCTACCTTTGGATGGGTGGTCCTGGGTTGAGAAAGCCATGGGAACAAGCAGTAAGATGAGGCTTCTGCATCAGTTCCTGCCTCCAGGTTCCTGCCTTTCCTTAATGATGGACTACAACTGTAAGCTAAAACAAGCCCTTTCCTCACCAAGTTGCTTTTGGTTATGGTGTTCATCTCAGCAACAGAAAGCTGACTAGGGCGCTCCCAACAGTGCCACACTAGGAAACAAGACTCTGTTACATGGGCCTCTGGGGGATGGTCTGGATCCAAATTACAGCAGCTAAAAAAATCCAAACTTGAAAACAATCGATCACCTTGTTCCGCCTCAGGGCTCTTGATGGCTTATCTTTGAGACACAGCCAACGTCACTGAAGATTTCTCCACTAACCTGGTGCTGCACCTTACATTGTGCCCGTGGCAACGAAAGCCTGCTGAGTGAATAACTAAACAGTAGTGAAGGGTGAGAAAGACGCGTGGACAAAGAGACTTTTAGAGAGCAGAAAAATCATTCTGGATGAATACATATTTGAGAAAGATTTAATTGAAGAACAACCATTTTTATACATGTGAAATTTGCCTAATATTGGGAAACAGATCTGTAGACCTGGGTTTTACATTTGAATTTATAATCATTAAACTGGAAAATTTTTAAAAAGAGCAACTTCTCTCAAAATCACCAATAAAATCACAGTGGCATTTGGGAGTTTCACTTCCCTAGGACATGTGCTGTTCATACCATGTTACACAGAAACCTTTTTAAAGTATTGGTTTCCGGCCATCTTGTTCCATTGAAGAACCAAGTACTGTCTGAAGAGAGAAGAAGAATGTTCGCCACACCTACACCCCATCTTCCCACTCAAACCAAGAGAACCATGTCCTTCTGTAGACATGAGTGATCCTAGAAATATGTTTGCTTTGAAACCTCAGACTGGTTCACATAGCTCAGAATCAATACAGTGAATAGGAAAAATCCACCTGTGGAAGAATAATTACTTTCTGATGCAGAAGGGGAGGATGGCTTTGAGAAGATATGACAACATCGAAATGGTTATTACCACCATGGTAAAATGTATTCACTTTATGTTTATAAGAAGCAGCCAAGCCGGGCGGTGGTGGCGCACGCCTTTAATCCCAGCACTCGGGAGGCAGAGCCAGGCGAATCTCTGTGAGTTCGAGGCCAGCCTGGGCTACCAAGTGAGTTCCAGGAGAGGCGCAAAGCTACATAGAGAAACCCTGTCTCGAAAAACCAAAAAAAAAAAAAAAAAAAAAAAGAAGAAGCAGCCAAGAGACTATCAATAGTCCTGTTTGCTTTCCTGTGCATACGTGCAGTTTGAACGAGGATACTCCCAGAATTGGTGTTATTTTCCCCTGGCCTGTCACTCATCCTCATCTCTTATACGTCATGAACTGACCTGAACAGTAACAGTAACAGGAAAGTAAAATCAATCAGGTGTGCTCAGAGTCTGCACAGCATCCTTAGCTATAAGTCAATCCTTCGTTTGGCAGCTGCTTCTAATCCTTCTTGGAATGAAGTAGGTACAGACACAGCTCACCCTTCCTATCTACCAGTTCCACATCTCCGATTCAACCAACCAACCACAGATCAAAAATACCAACCAACCAACCAACCAGCCAGCCAGCCAACCAACCAACCATCTTATTGTAAACAATACAGCATGGTAACTATTTATATGGTGTTACAAGTCCTTTAGAGATAATTTGCATTACACAGGAGTGTGTGTGGTGGGGGGGGGGGCGCGGACTGAGCATGGTGATGCATTGAGCTATAGGAGGCTAAGAGAGGGGATAACAAGACCAAAGCTGGCCTGCCAGCCTGGGCAACATAACAAAGACTCTGTCCCAATGGAAACGGACAGGGGATGTAGCTCAGTGGTAGAGTATTTGTGCAGCATGCACATGGTTCTGGGTTCGATTCCTGTAAAATAAAATAAGAAGAATTGCTGTGGGATGGTCTATATGTCAAGTGTGTTGCTGATTGGTCAATAAATAAATCACTAATTGGCCAGTGGCCAGGCAGGAAGTATAGGCGGGACAAGGAGGAGAATAAAGCTGGGAAGTGGAAGGCTGAGTCAGAGACACTGCCAGCTGCCATGATGACAAACAGCATGTGAAGATGCCAGTAAGCCATGAGCCACGTGGCAAGGTATAGATCTATAGAAATGGATTAATTTAAGTTGTAAGAACAGTTAGCAAGAAGCCTGCCACGGCCATATAGTTTGTAACCAATATAAGTCTCTGTGTTTACTTGGTTGGGTCTGAGCGGCTGTGGGACTGGCAGGTGAGAGAGATTTGTCCTGACTGTGGGCCAGGCAGGAAAACTCTAGCTACAAAGAATGAAGGGAAAGGTGTGTCTGTGCACAGGCTCTAGGGAAGAACTGTCATTTTCCAGAAGGTTGGTCTCCTTGAGACATCTTGTTATCAGTCCCCTGCAGGCACCAGGGCAGTTGTAACATTCTGTGCAGTTATATTCTTAGAAGAATTACATTTCTTCGAACGTGGGCTTCCCAATCATTGAGATTAATTCATTTGAAAACACTCACCTCGATTCCACTTTTTCTTGATTGAAATATACTGACTACATGTTAGAACCTGTTGCCCTGAAACTGGAGGAAAATTAATCACCAAGAGCTATTATCATCAAGGATAAAATTACATAAAGGCCTCTGAAGACGAGACAGAGCTTAAACTACACACAGGTGTGGTTATGAGTGAGCCAGAGGAGAGCACGGGAGTCCCGGTTGTTTGCTAACACAGGCCCACATGACCACGCTGGGTCTACCGGCTATTTCGACTGATTTTGAGTCAAACCACCCTCTGATGTGGTGGGAAGGCCTATGGACTCTCCAAGGTAGCTCTTGTTTTGTCTGCCGTTCAGAAGCAGAGCACTGGCGAGCCAAGAAAACAATCTAACTTACTCTCAGACAGGGATTTGCTGATGTTGAACTTAGAGTGCGGTTCTAGAAGAAGTATAATTAGAGTCCAAGTGATGCCAGTTTAAAATAGGTTATTAACAAAGGGCAGCCTGCAGCTGCTTAGCTCCTAAACTGTGGCCACCAGAACTAACATTGATTTGCTAGACGGTACATTTTGTGGTGGGGCAAGAGAGTGGTGGCAATAGATGCCACAGGGCACAAACTTTTCTCAGTCACAAGCACAAACACACACACAGGCACATATGCACATAAAACACATGCAACAAATATTCACCCTTGCACACACACATGCACATATGCACACATACAAACACACACACATGTACATACATATCCACATTTCTCACTCTGAGGTCTAATGTAAGCATTACCAGCAATTCAGTTTTTATTAATAAGGAGAGAATGAGTGCCTTAGTTATTCTTAGTTTTTTTTTTTTCAGTTGTTGATCAAAATTAAATGTTCGGTGGTTTCTCCTCATTAAATATTTACTTACATGTTTTTAAAAATCTTAGCCTATGACCTCTGTTCTGTAGTATAGAGGTCAGACCTTTACCCTTCAAACTGCACACAGACAGCATGACGTGGGGCATACACATACAAGCAGCTACCGAAAAAGGAAGCATCGTGCCAAATACTCCTATACAACTCCTTAAACAACCGTGAAGGACCTCTATCATCTTTTGTAGAAACAAAGTTTACTGGTGCTAGTCTAGAAAGTCCATTATGGTCTCAATGAGAAACTGTCCCCCATAGCCTCAGCTGTCTGAATACTTGGTCCCTGTGGGTTGCTGTTTGGGAATGTTAAGGACTTTGCTGGAGGAAGTATGTCACGGGGGGCCGGCTTTGAGGGTTTATCGTCTCACCCTACTTCCAGTTTGGCCTCCCTGCCTCATGCTCATGGTGGAAGATGTGGTCTCTCAGCTTCCAGCTCCGGCCACCACACCTGACACTTGCTGCTGCTCTGCCTCCCTGAAATGATGGACTCTTAGCCCTCTGGAAACCCTCTGGAAACATAAGCCCAAAACAAACTCTTTCTTCCATAAACTGCTTTTTGTCATGGTATTTTTATCACAGCAGCAGAAAAATAACTAAGACATCCGTGCTATACGACAGAACTAATGCACTCAGAACACTATTGCTGCCCCACGGGGCCGGCATTATTTTACAGTGGATGTTCACTACAGTCAAATGACTATCATTGTCCTTTTCAGTGGCCATGTGAAATGATTCTGAGAATGCCTAGCTGAAAACCTCCTTGGGGGATTTAGGTATAAAAAGCAATATTCTAGACTCATTTTGCTGAAGATTCTTGGGCCTTTTGATAAGACTGGTGTACCTTGAACTTTGCCTTCCCAGAACTAAGGAAGCTTTAAATGTAGCAACCACGTCATTTTTACCTTTTGGATAACTTCAGGAAGCTGTTGTACATACTCTATGGATGCTCTAGGAAATTGTCTCACATAATCCACAAACCCTCTGTGAAGCTGTCTCACACATGCTGTAAATACTCTGTGTAGTTCTTCACACTCTCTGTGAACACTCCAAGGCTGTCTCACATGCTGTGTGAGTCCTCTGTGAAGTTATGTCACAAGCTCATAACTCTGCGACAAAATAATGTTGATCTTCTTTCTCCACCCTTGAATCTATGAGTAGTCACTAGTTTGAGGACAATTTAAATGTGCTTCATAAAAGCTCAGGCCACTCCTGAGTTTATGGAACCTGAACCTTTCTTACTTATTTTCTTAGTGACTGTTGGAGGAAGGAAGATTCTAGCACCGGTTTTAGACCTGGATTCTTAGGGGACTCATCAGGGTATCTGGGTAGAGGGGGTCACCCTACCAGTGCCCACAGAGTGTTCACAGAGGTTCTGGCCCAGCGAAGACGATAGGGCAGAATGCAAAGACCCGTGAGACTATCAGGAGAAATACAGGTTCAGAAGCCAGAAGGCTTAACTTTTTCCTTCTCTTCCTTTTGATGTATAATGCACCTGTTCGAAGCAATGTTTGGGTTATCTGGATATTATAAGAAGTGGAAGTATGTTATTTTCCCTCTCCAGCCTTTTCTTGTGAAAATTTTTATTTAGTCAGAAAAGTTGAGAGAATGGGGGCAGTCTTACAAGAGTTTGAATGGATTCTCTTAGATTTGACAGTTTTTAACATTTTGCTAAATACATTTACTACCTTCATAAATTTGCTGTCTGTCTATATGTGTTATGCTTATATGGTTGTATGTATTATTTTATGTGTAGTGATTGTAGAGCTGTTTAAAGGCAGAATTTTTTAAACCATAGCTTCAGCATATAAAACCAAGCAGGGTGCTTATATTACAAAGCACAATAAGTAGGAAAATAAACACAAATTATAAACTATCATCTAATATTCTATTTATATTAAAAATAATTTCCCAGAGTTCCAAAGCCCTGTTGCCAGCCATATTGCTGAACTTCCAATCTCCTTGATTATGAGAAATAACCTTTTGGTCTTTACAAAGTAGCCAGTCTCAAGCATTTTGTTACAACAGCAGAAAACAGGCAAGGTTACACAGTACAGAGACGTGATGGGCAAGAGTGTACCCATCCTGGGAGGCACTCAAGGGTAACACTCTGAAGAGATGCTAGATTTCAACTGCAGTAAGGGAGGGAGGCAGCTGAGGACCTAGGGAACAGCACCATCCCGGAGGAACGACTGAGGACCTATGGAACAGCACCATCCCAGAGGAACAGCTGAGGACCTAGGGAGCACTACCATCCTGGAGGAATGGCTGAGGACCTAGGGAACACTACCATCCTGGAGGAATGGCTGAGGACCTAGGGAACAGCACCATCCTGGAGGAACGGCTGAACCCGACCACAAGAGTGTGAAGGTGTCAGGAAATGGGATGGAAGACAGGGATGACAAAGTAGCAAGGTGATGAACGTGGACCATGCAAAAGTCTGGAAGCCAGGCTAAGGTTTTAGAATTTTCTTCTGACACAGGAAGCCACTGGAGGGAAGCCACTGCACATCCACAATGACCAAGTGAATAAACTTCTGTGGACTACTTATCTGTGTAGCAATTTCCCTCAGCTCCTTCTCTTTCTACATTTTTCTGAGCCTCACATCCTAATTTATGCATGTTTTATTATACATCAATGTGAGCAAGTTATCATGAATCCTCTGGATTTTGTATGCTTCTGTTTATATATCCATGTCTCTATATCTCTGTTATGTTTATATGTTTATATCTATGTTTCTATATCTCTATCAACTTATGTGATAAAAATTTTAAAGTCATATTACTTGTTTTACACAAATTTTGCTGTTTAATGAGGCACTGCCTTAGCTCAAAACAGGTAAGAATGACATTCAGGCTTGGGGACTCTATAAGGAAATGCCGAATCCTAGCAGGAAGGGTGATATCTGAATTAATCTAACCACACAAAACACAAGCAGTCCCGGTATCAATATGACGAACCAGTATGACGTCACTGTTCCCAGTCACAGTGTTGATCCATAAACATTTCCAGTTTGACCCTTAGACTTTCCTTATTTTTTCTACAGTTTCCACAGGCAGACTTACCAGCTCACCTGCTCTGGCAGCTCATGGAAAGTGGGTCAAGTAGGCGCTTCCACCAGCTAAGAAACATGAACCCCAAAGATAACACTCATTTGCTCCTGCCAGTGAGGGATAGGATGGAGGAGGTGGGGGGAGGGTACCAACACTTCCTGACCACGGGCTGTTTGCTGAATGATTTCACAGGTTAGATATTAGAAAAAGTGTAAGACACCAAGCCTTCCCAATGGGGTTACTCGCAGCTGCAAACAGTCTCACACAATCTTGGACCTCGGGCCTCTTGCATGCCAGTCAACACTTCATTCTTGAGCTGTGTATTCTCACCTGCTTGTTGACTTTCTGCATTGACACAGGGTCTTTCAAAGTTGTCCATACTGGTGGCCAACTCACTCCAGCTCAGGTGAGCCTTGAACTTTCAACCTTCCTGCCTGAGTCCCCTGAGTAGCTGGAATTATTGGCTTGAGCTACCAAGTCCAGCTAGTTTCACATGATCTTGAGTTTTCTTTAGAGTTGTTAGGAATGTCAGTGTTCAAATGTGGTGATTTATGTACAGACCGTCATGATGGACAAAGCCAGATTACACAGCTGGACCTCCATGTCCATGGATTTAACCAACCACAGAGGAGAAAAAAAAAGTGTTAATACTGAATATTTACAGACTTTTTTTTTTTTTGGTAATTCAGTATGTGTAATTATTTAAACAACATTACATTGTATCTGTATCATAAGTCATCTGGACATAATTTAAGGAATATGGGAGGATTGCATACATTCTGTGCTCACACCATACCATTTGGTTGAAGGGATCTGAGCATTGTTGGGAATGTCTTAGTTTGCTTTCTGTTGCTGTGATAAACACCATGACCAAAAGTTCCTTGGGGTAGAGTTGATATCAGCTTACAGTAGTGATCCACTGTGAAGAGACAGAGACGTCAGAGCAGGAGCTGAAAGAGAGATGTGGGAGAATGTTGTTTACTGTTTTGTTCCTCATGGCTTACTCAGCTTGCTTTCCTCATCCAGTCCAACCCAGGGGTAGCACCACATACAGTGGGCTGGACCCTTGCCCATCGACCAGTAATCAAGGAAAAGACTCATAGACTTGCCCACAGGCCAATCGCAATTTAAGTTCCCGTTTCCCAAATGACTCTAGCTTGTGTCAAGTAGACAAAAAACAAAAATAAAAAACTAATCAACATGGGGCATGGGAAGGGCTCCTAATAAAACAAATTTTCTCAGAGTCCAATGGAGTGGCTGTGGTGATAGAAGGAGAAATGCAAACCATTGTTTCATACTAATGTCTCCAGTTCAAATAGCAATCATGGGAACTTTACTTCTTTGATTTTATATCTACTTTTCACAGAAAATTTTAATTTTTCTTGATCATAATTTTTTTTAAAAAAGTAAAGTCTCACTATGTAGCCCTGGCTGACCTAGAACTCACGGAGATCCCCTTGTTTCTGTCTCCTGAATGTTGGAATCAAAGATGTGCACCACCACTCCTGGCCAACCATAATTTTATATCTGCTTTATTATACCACATATACAAAAAAATAATCTATTAAATTTATGCTAACACCTCTAAGGCAGCCAAAGGTGAAATCTGTTACCTAGGTCATGAGTAGCTCCTTCCGTCCTCAGGAAAGGGGGCAGACAGAACAGTGTCCAGGTGGGTGTGAGTGGCAGATACAAGACAGTCGAGAAAGGCCATGGGATTGCCTCATCTTGTGAGTGGCGAGGCTGAGATGGAATAGCAAACACAGATTCAAGGACAGAATCACGGAGAAGTCATACTGGGGAGGTCCGAGGTCCCAGAGGTCACCTGTAGCCCAGCCTCACTTTGTGGTTTTCATGGTTTGGATCTTAAGTGTCCCCCAAAGTCCCATACAGTAAATGTTTGGCCACCAGATTGTAGCACTACTATGAAGTGGTAGAACCCTTAGAAGGTGGAGCCTGGTGGGGGGAGCTGGGTCATTGGAGTCATGCTCTAGAAGGATTGCTGGGACCCTCAGCCCCTTCCTGTCCCTCTTGGCCTGCTGGCTGCCAAAGGGAGCAGATCTTTGCCGTATGCTTTCACCTCAATGTGTGGCCTCTCCATAGGCCCAAAGCAACAGGACTAAGTGGCCATGGACTGAAGTCACAAGTCAAAAACACAGCGTCTCCCTTTTAAGTTGTCTTATCCTGAGCTTTTTTGTTACAATGATGGAAAATTGAGTAAAGTGAGCAGCAGAGATAGACAGTGGCCACACTGTGAGTTCACCATCTGCAAAGGAGAAAAACAAAAGTGATCATGAGAGCAAAGAATTCGCTCAGATGAACTTTGAAATTACTTGGCAATTACCTGGCTTTGTGCTACATTTCGAAGATGCTACCGTCGCATAAAGGAAAACCTCACACTCTAACTCCACTCTGGAGGGACAGTGACCATGAACATTGTACTTTTGCAAGGCGGTTCAATACATAGGGCTAGCATCCCCAGGAACACTCGGGGCTGACAATGGGTTGTGAAATTCTTCCCAATGTCCCATTCCTGGAAGGGGAAGAAGGCCAGTTTCTAGGCAAAGGCCAGATTGTCTGTCTCATCCAGTTCTTCACACTATTGGCTCACTCACTCAGCAGGTAGTCAGTGAGCATTTACCAGGTGACAGGCCCTGTGAACTGGTCATACAAACATGAACGATGTGGTTGAAGCAAGCCCTTGCCTTGTAAGGATTCCATTTTAGCCAGACAAATCTGATGACCACTTCATATGACCGTGACCATGAAGACACTGCAAAGCTACAGCACAGCATCTCCTGGCATCCTCCCGACCGAGTGTGGCTGTACCACGGCCAGCCATGCTACTTACACAGAGAAGCTTAGAGATGATCAGTAAACTCCAGGTCCTCACCAGCAGTGCAGAAGCTCAAGCTCCATCCAGACACACTACACCACAATTTGCTTTGTACTGAGGTCCTGAGAAATTCACAGGCCCGTTGAGTTTGAGAAGCGCTGGTGGGAAGACTGAGTAGGAGCCTATAGTTTAGGCACTTCAGGAAGGCCATTCCACAATGGGAGCCTGCCAGCTCTAAGTGTGGTCCAGGGTGTGAAGACACTTGGGGTTCTGGGATAGTGAAGGAAGGCCAGTATTCTGGCTGATGAGGGTGAGTAGTCTCCATTAAGTAGGTCCTCAGATTCTTGGTTTGGGGCTAGGTCTCTGCCTTGGTGACCCCTACCCCAGCTTCCTCCTCTGTCAAGGAGTAAAGACCTCCTCCTTGCGCCCTTAGGCTGCCGAGACCCATACCTGTCGGTGTTCCTGAAGCCTGTTTGCAGCTCTGAGGTCCCATTGCTGTAAGACTGACTGCTGGGCAGAGCAGCCGGTGAGGCAAAAGCCTCCGAACTCCCCAAGCAAGGGATGAAATCAGACTGCCTGCTGCTCCAACTGTGAATATTGGGAAGATGGGGTGGAGAGAAGGTGGGTGGGGGACAAAGAGGGGCTGATGTGGATGGTTATAAAGGATGGCACTGCAGGATCCCAAGTGTCCCTGGGCAACATATTCTGGCTCATCCTCACTCTCTGCTCTGGGCTGAGCACTCAGGCTTATTCGGCATTATTTGTATGGTCTGTTGCCAAACACATGGGTCACTCAGGGTTAGCTGGGGGAAAGGCTGCCAACCTTTGTGTTTTCCTTCTCCTAACTTTGAAAGCTATAGGAGAAAGGGAAAAGTTGAAGGGAAAAAAAAGGAAATAAAAGTAAAACAATCACAGAAGAAATTAAACTGAATATCCAAGCACTCCTCCCAAAATACAGGCTTTGAATTTCATGCAGACTTGTGTACAAGGCCACTATTTACTCCTATGGATCGGACTGAAGTATCTGGTTCCCCGAGCTCTTACCTGTGAGCAATGTTCCGCCTTGGATAGAACTCAGTAATTGTAAACCGGGCTTGGATGCGGAGCAGGTGACCCAGAGAGCTCCTGTTTGCTCTCCGTTTTCACGTTCTATTATGTAGCTCCCAGCACCGAATCAGCCAATCGGCTTGACTTATAACCCGAAACCACTCCAAGTCCCGTGTATCTATTACTGACATTTATGTAATGCAGGTCCTCAAAGGTGTTCGCAATTGTCGCCACATACCCTGTTGCTGCCCTTAATAGTTGTGAAAGGCTTTTGAATTCTGGCTTTAAATTCTCAACTGAATTTGAGATGCTTTTCAGTAAATTCCAGGTTTGGGTGCATTGTGGATCTCAGATTAGGGATGTTCAGCCTGGTAATGTCTATGTACATATCTGAAAATTTGAAAGACCCCAAAATCAGAACCACCTCTGGTTCCGAGCACTGCACTCGTACCAGTAACCACAGGCCCTGTGAGCTGATGTGTGCAGCAGCCATGTAATGCCCAGCAGTCAGCATTTCCTGGCTCCTCCCCACCTACCGACTTAGATTCTTTCTGCTCCCTTTTCTGTGATATTCTCTGAGCCTTAGGTGGGCGTAGATATAGATGATACATCCACAGATAAACACTCACAGTCAGTTCTTCTCCGCACTTAGACCAGTTATGAGTCTGCATTAAGCATTACCCATTGCAGAAAGAAACTTTCCTAACCAAAGTTGAGAGCAACACGGATCTATAGGTATGGGCATATTATTTAGAAAGCAGTTTGCCAACATGGTCCTTAAGTGATGCAATTATCACTGTCCCTAGGGCCTGTGATCTCCCCGGTAATGGGCTTTTGACCAGTCATGAAACCCCTACAATAGAGCAAGCCTCGCCTGCTCCCACACCCACGGAACCACTGGTGCACTAGGCACAGCTTGCCAGGGAAGTCGGTATTGTCGCATTCAGAGTTGGAGCTGGTTTGTTTGTGCAGCCATACAGCAGGCCCCTGGACTCACATGCCAGTGGTTTAGTCATTCCCCCTTCGGATGAGCATCTACGTTATCACTTCTCACCTTAGCAAACAGTGCAACCACAGCCGCTTGGTACATCTCTCAGTGAGCACACAGAGGCATTTTTTTTTTTCTAGAACTGGGAAACATGCTCCCTGGAGGGAGTTGTTGGGCCATAATTTATAAATAGTTTTAGTTTTAGCAAGTCCTGCTAGCTTGCCTTCCAAAGGGCTTCTTTCAATGGAAACATTAGTGTCAGTCTCTAAAAGTTCATGCTTCCCTTAGAAGCAAACACATTTGTTCTTGTCAAATTCATCTGATTTTTAAAGGTTAAAAATACGGGTTCCAAATGTTTCTGTGGAATGCATATATTCTTTGGAATGCCAAAACATAGTCTGCTCATTAATCAGTGGGGAAATTTGAAATATGAAAAAGTTGATCCAAAGACCGTCTGGGAGTGGCCCATATCTCCAACCTCCCGGAGACTAAGGGAGAAGGATCAGTAGTTTGAGTCAACCTGGGCAACAAAGTGAGACTTTATCTCAAAAAGAGTCGTCATGAAGTTACTTGGTGTTTATTCTTTTTCTGAGGGGTGTGTGTGTGTGTGTGTGTGTGTGTGTGTGTGTGTGTGTGTAGGAGACCAGCCTGGGATACTTGAATTACATATGTGAGCCACCACTCCAGACCCATACAGTCTTTTTCTTTTTCTTTAAGTACTAAAATGAAGTTCCAGGACTACAGAGAGAAACCCTGACAGTGTGTGTGTGTGTGTGGGGGGGGTGCTACTCATTGCTCTGTGGGAGGTCTGCTCCCACTTTTTCCCTCAGGGTATTCTTGAGGAGGGAGGAGTGAGACATATTTAGATAGAAAGATAGAGGGGAGAGAAACAGAGAAACACAGGATAGCCTTGGGAGGGCCTGAATCCTCATCCACCAGCCCTGTCTCTTCAAAAGGGTCTTTTATAGGAATACCAAGGGGTGGAGCAAAAGACCTCCCCCAGCACAGCCAAGTGCAGACTCTTCCAATCACCTGGTAACCACACACATGGTCAAGCAATCCTCTAATGTAGCCTTGCTGGGTAAAGCAAGCTCAGATCTCACTAGGAACCCTTTGTGAGCCTCCACATGACAGAAATGGTTAATGTTCTGCAGGGCCTAAAAGATTTTAAGTTCTAACCAGCGACTTTCCGATGGTGGCTGTTTTTGCTCTGCCATCTAGTTTCCTTACGTCCAGGTCTCTTTAAGGAAACACTACTAATATGAAAACACTTTCTTCAGCGCTCAGGAATGCCAGGCTCAAAGTGCAGGCCAGCCTCACCAAGCTAGGCCACTTGGGCAGCAGGGAACTGAAGACCTGATTGTTCCTAGTAAACCCTCCCCTAAAGATGGGGTACCTTGAAGAGTGGTACTTCTGGAGGTCCTGGGGATGATACTGAGGGAGTGGACAGCTTCAGAAGGGACCCGGGTCCAGCGAGGAGTGGGGGACAGCATAGGAGTGCCTCAGTGGGACTTTTTGGCTACTAGGAGGAAACTATTAAGAAGTTATTAGGAGGGCAGAGGCACTCCTCTGCCCAGCAGGTTTCTGCAGTGACAACTGCCACCTAAATACACGCCCCCCCCCGAGGGAGGGGGCAACGGAAGTCGATCAAATGAAGTCCAGAGAAGGAAGACCAATTGTCAGCTTCCAATGTCTCTGCTCCACATTGGGCTTCCGCGACTTTCTAGAACCATGTAAAGGCTCAGTCTCTCTCCCCTGTTGTGGGCAAAAGAGTATGTCTGGAACCCACTTATAATTCTTAACGCCAGACACTATCTATTGGGAGCAGTCTAAGAAATGCACGGTGCATGCAATCTCGGTGGGCAGCCCTATCAACTGGATTTCCTAGGCTCCGCCTGAGTATCTCCCGGAAGACCCTGTCCCCTACAATTCTGTCCCACATGCCCTTCTGGAGGACAACCCGTGGGGTGGTTCGTCGACCTCCTGGGAGCTCCTCCTGTAACAACTACGCGGTCTCGCCTTGTGGTCGGTTTGTCCCGCTGCGTCCCGGGCCTCCGCCAGGCTAAGGCACGACCGGAATGCGCGGGAGGACCCGGGGCGGAGACGCCGGTAACCGACGGGACACGGGGCGGGCCTGCCTGAGTCCCGGCCCAGGCCAGGCCCAGGCCGGGCAGGTCGAGGGCAGCGCGGGGACCAGCACCAGGCCTTCGACCTCGATTCCCGCGCTCTATGGGCCCGCGTCCCTGCCCCATGCGGCGCTGCACAGGGACTCCAGACTCCTGCCGATCCCACCCCTGCGCCAGCCCGGCCGAGCGCTCAACTGCGGGCTGGAGAATCCCGAAGATCCATAGAAGGAAAGAGTAGAAAGTCTCCCTGCGCGCCGGGAGAGCGCAGGGCTAGCCTTGCTCAGCAGCCGGCAGACTGGGAAGGCAGCGCTGCGTCTCCAGGACAGCCCTCGGCGGGGCCCGCAGCGGGTCAGCGGGAGGCGGGAGGGGAGGTGCCGCAGCCGGGACTCGACGTAGACGCCCGCGCCGCCCGCGATGGGAAGTGCCTTATAAAGCCTCGGCTTGCGCGGCAGGACAGACTCCTGGCGGCGCCGCCCAGAGCGCGGACCGCACACAGCCGCCCCAGAGTGTGTACGGAGCCCGGGCACATCCGCGGGGTACCAGCCTCGCCCCAGGGAGACTCTCAACCGCCGTTGCTGGGCTCGACCGCGTCCTAAAGAAGGACCCCTGATCGCCCCTGTCCGGAACCACTCTGCCCAGGCGGACCCCGGGTTGGGGGCCGAGGGCGCCCCCGGCGGCAGGGGCATGCGCGGCCCGCGGCATGGCCTCGGCGGTGTTTGAGGGCACGTCGCTCGTGAACATGTTCGTGCGCGGCTGCTGGGTGAACGGGATCCGCAGGCTCATCGTCAGCCGGCGTGGCGACGAGGAGGAGTTCTTCGAGATCCGTACCGAGTGGTCGGACCGCAGCGTGCTCTACCTGCACCGCAGCTTCGCAGACCTGGGTCGCCTGTGCAAGCGCCTCCGTGACGCCTTCCCCGAGGACCGGCCCGAGCTGACGCGCGCGCCGCTGCGGCAAGGTGCGGGGCTGCAGGACTTGGGGGCTGCGGGGCACCGGGGCTGCGGGGCGCCGGGGGCTGCGGGCTGTGGGAGGAACAGAGCGACGAGATCGTGTCCAAGTGCAATGAAGTCAGCGGGAAGAGTTACTTAAACTGAGACTGTTTGTTCCCTAAAGAAGGGCACCCAGCGTTGGTTCAGGAAGGACTGGGAGCCGGCATGGAGCCTCCGGGCACACAATCCTGGAGGATAAATGAGATGGGTGGGGAAGGGGACGACGAGGTCGGCAGGACTCTCGCCTGACTGTCCCAAAGAATGAGTCGCTTCTGAAAGAAAGCAGAGCTTTGCGAGGCGACACCCGGGGGCTGACAGCTACTGGGTTCCAGCCGCCTACCCCGCTATGGAGGACCAGTGGCGGCTGAGTTATAGAGTGTCAGAACTGGGGGATTGCATCCAGTACGCTCGCTGCCGGGGTCCTGCCTGGGAGAGGCCCCGTCCCTATTCTGCCCCAGGACAGCTGAGCCTGAGCGTGAAGTGCCACGCAGCAATCTTTTCCACCTCTCCTAGGAGGGGACTGCCCCGCCTGCATCTGTCGGGCCAACCCAGGGTCCCCACCCCTGAGCTGGGTCCGCATTCGGATTTGATTAGCCATGGCCGCCTCCTCCCTGGCCTTGTGACGGTCCTGGTTGGCTGTGATTCTTGTTTTCTCAAACAGCGGTGGCTTCCCCTTTCCTACGCCAGCAAAGGGACTGGAAGAGCAGAGGAAGCCGGAGAGAGGCCTTGGTTGAGCCCCGGAAGAGTGAGGTGTGGGGCGCTTAGCTGGGGCAGGAGCTTCTGAGTAGACTTCCCACCAGTATGTGGCCTCCCGGGGCTCTGAGACCCATGGATCCAAGCCCTCCTTTCTTCAGAGTCCTCCAAGCAGCAATCTTGGGGCAGCTTGGGGCGAAGTTACTCAGGTTAGCCAGTACCTATCTCTTTGGCCGCCTGTCTGGCTAAGGTCTGAGATAACCTCCATTCCCCTTGGTGATAGGCCCCACCCGTGTGTGGATTATGTGGATAATTAGCTCCATTCTCATGACACATCCCCTGGCAGACACATCATTTGGACGGACTCCCAAAGCCAGTGAGTGTGGAGGCCCCAAGTGACAAGCCTGCTTTAGATCTCCATCCCAGCCCCTCCTGGTGGCTGAGCACTATTTCAAAATTGGACCTGTTTGTTTGTTTTAAATTTGCTATTTGTTGTATTTTTAATTTAACAAATGAATGTCTGATCAGGAAAGCATAACAAAGGGTCGGTGCATTACTCCGTGGCTTCTTCTGGAACAAGACAGGCCATAAACAAGTTGAACTTTCGGGCTGTCCCTCTGAAGGTCTCAGAACTGAGCTGTTACCTCAGGCAAACTGGAACCGGGTCTCCATCTATGAGCGTACCTATTACCTGTGGGCTTTTGTGAGGCGTGAAATGCCTGGTCGTGTCTGATGACAGCAAGTCTGTAAATGCCACCTGTTTACTGTCAGCACGGGCCTCTTTTGGCCAGGGTTGCTGGTGCCGAGGAGGGTGTGGGAAGGGGTGTGGCCTCAGTGTGGAGCCACAGGTGAAAAAGATCTTCCCTGGGGCAGACTGGAGGAAATCATCATGCCCTGTTCACCTGGCCTCGTTTGCATTTATACAAACTCCTGGAATCATGTCCCAGGTGCTGCAGTGGATGAGAGCTGCTTCTGAGCATCTAAAGAGTGGGAGAATGCAGAAGCAGGGGTGAGAGTGTGGAGGTGGAGTGGCAGGGGCAGCGGGGGTGAGTCCCAGTGGCCACAGGGAAAGGAGTTCCCGAAGGCCGATATGTAGCTATTAGAACCCTCCATCAAAGGCGGCCCATTCCTATCTGATGGGAGCCTCTTTCGAGGGTCCAGCTAGTACCCCCTAGACGGAATGGAGATGAATCCCGGGAGCAGCAGAGGGGTGACCAGGAATCATGATCCGTTCTGATTCTCCTTTCTCTGCTTGGTTCTTCCTGAGTTTTGTTTCACAAAGCCAGGAAGGCCCCTTTCCTTTCTTTGATCCCTTCATGTCTAGGGAAGTCATACACCAAGTAAAATACCTCATCATAAAACAAAAGAAGATTCTACTTCATTTCCGTGCAAATTTGTTATTTGCATTAAAAAAAATTGGTCTGGATTTTTCAAACTTCAAACAGGAAAGGTATGCAGCTGTGTGTAGTGCTGGCATTTTAATCCCAGTCGGTCAGATTCTCAAGTATTTATTAAATTTCTGGGCTGGGTTAGGTTTGTGTTCTCGGTTCATTAGAAAAGCTTCCCAGGGAAATGTGTCTCCGAACTGCTCCTGGCAGGCTGAGCTCCTGACACACAGTGGGCCAGCCGTGGTTCTACTTTGCAGTTCTGAATCTTCATGCAGCTGAAGAGGTGCCAAGCCCTTGGCGTTGGTTCCTCCAGAATTGCCATGAGAGAGATTTTAGATGGGTAGGATTGGACCTTTTTCTCCCTCTGTGGTGTTATGCTTGGTGGATGTCCATGGGCTTTTTATGTGGCCTGGTGACACACAGGCAGGGGAATGGTGCCACTGTATGAGGGGGAGGCACAGTGCTCACTCCCTTACCTTCCTGGCCTTCTGTTTCGATGAGCTAGTATAGTGCTGATCTCAGGACCATGGCTTCTGCCCTGTATCCACGGAACCAGGCCTCTCTCCAGACACTACAATAGGTGGGCAGCTTACGACCTAGGACTGAAATAGCCACTTCTTGCTGTGTTACCCTCCAACCCTGGGGGGCGGGTAGCTGCTTCCTGTGGACGTTCTGTTTGGCTTGTCAAGGTGTTCCCCCTCTTACTTTTCTGGTCTCATCACGGGGCTGTGTCTTGTGTTCGAGTCCTCTGTGGTGTGTATTACCTACTGGTTCACATTTGTGAGTGAGACCTCTCACTTTGTTTGTGTCTCACACACAGGCCTGCGTTTTAAAGCAGACACATGCAAATTTTTCCTGGCTACCATTTGAGGTTCCTGGAGTATTTTGATCCTCTTTTTAGTAGCACCCATTGCAGATCTGTGACGTCAGAGCCCGCCTGGTTACCTCTGCAACTACAGATTCTATTTCAAAGTGGCCAGGCGAGCTTGAATCTTTGGTAACTACATTTTTGGGTTTACATTCATTTTTGTGGTCACATATAGGCTGCCAGGCACAGTGCAGGGGACAATGACATGAGTGAACAACTAAAGCCTTGTGACCTACCCTTTCGTTTCGTATATTTTGGTTAGGAGACATGCATTAATAAATGAGATCACCAAGCAATCAAGAGATCACTGTGGCTGCAGTGGAGAGTGTGGTTAGGGGACTGGAGAGAGGCAGATGGTGGTCAGTCATGGTCTCCATCATCACTGAGGGCTCTGAGCCAGGGAATTGACTTGATCTGAGTTGAGCTCAAGCTGATGCGCTGAGAAAGATGGGCTAGAACAAGGGAGAGCGTGGAGGCAGGGCTGCTGGAGGGCTGCTGGAGGGTTGCTGGGACCAGGTGTAATGAAGCAGGTGTGAGAAGGGGATGGACACTGATTGGCCTGGAAGAGAGCCACGGACGCATTGAGGGTCTAGAGGTTGATGTGTGGCACACAGCACAAGCCCAGAATTCTGGCACAGGTGCCCTGTGCCGCAGTGAGGCCACCTCAGGTGATTATGGAGTGGGAGGTGCTGGCTGAGGGTGCCAGCCTGGAACCTGGCATTTAGCAGCACAGTTTGTCATGTGAACCTGTGCACGGTGTTCCTGTCCTTGCTATATATATTCAATGTCATCACCAATGATGAGTCTCTTCAGTGCTCAGGACATGGGCTCTTCCTAGACTTGAGAGCCACAGCTGGGCTGGTACCAGGAAAGGTTGGACACTGATACAGCACCTGACTCCCACATCCCAGACATTCCCCAGGTCTGCCCCAGGTCCCCATCACATTGTCTTCACCTGGATGTCAGGGAGAAGTTTGATGTTGCCACCGAACAAGGAGAATGGTGCCTAATGGACGGACCAACTGCCACTCAGAGGCATCAACTGACTTGACTTTTATAGTGAGCGTGCTACGCATGGGTCTGGACAGCAAAGCAGGACATGGGCTTGCCACCTCTGCCTGGCCTTTGATGTTAGGGGTGGTCACCTCTCCCTTGACCTTTGCTGCAGCCCCATCCCCTATAGAGCTTCCCCGGGGACATCCTGCCACCCTACCTGGGCACTTTTACTTCTCAGGGGATTTGGGCATCTCCTCTGACTCACTCACCGAGTTTTGACTCTTCTGTGTATAGGATCCCTGACCCGTCCTGTCCTGGGGTGCCTACCCCTCCTCTCTTCCTTGTTGTATATTTGTTCCCAGATCCACGTCCTGCTGCCCACACCAGGCTCCACTCTGACATCCTGGACCTCTTTTTCTTTTCTTTCTTTCCTTCATCTTTTTCTTTCTTTCTTTTTTTTTTTTTTTTTTCTAAGACAGGGTTTCTCTGTGTAGCTCTGGCTGTCCTGGAACTCACTATGTAGACCAGACTGGCCTTGAACTCACAGAGATCTACCTGCCTCCTCCTCCCAAGTGCTGGAATTAAAGGCCTGTGCCACCCCCTGGCGACTCTGCTTTTCCCATAAATGACTTCTTGGCTGTCCTTGGTTCCTGCTTCCCTGATTTCATGCTGTAGATCTTATACTGTGCCTTGGATAACCATGACACCTGGGTTGCCTTGCCCAATGGTAGGTGGAACTAGTTAGAACTTACCCAGCGGGTCCAGCACCTCGCACCTACATCACAGCTTCTCCCCGTGAAATGCTGAAGGAGATACTTGCCTCTTCTTCTCCACTGGGCCTCGCTGTGAGCCCGCAGGTACCCCCACCCCTCCTGATGTTTTTCTGCTGTCTGTTTTGGCGGACACTTTCCAGAAGTGACAGGAAATCCATTCATGCATTGTGCCCAGTTGGAAATAAGAGTAGCCACAGTACTTGTGGACAGCGATACAGAGGGAAAAAAAGAACGAGGCCTGTGGTACCTCTCCACAGAGCTCAGCTTGCTGCAAATGAGGTGTGTGGGCTTGAACTTGGGAGGGTGCAAGGGGCTGGCAGGGAAGCACAAGGCAGGCTGTGTTTTGCTTGAGTGTCTTCAAAGGTGAAAGTCTAGGCCTTGGCACCTTCCTCTGGGCCAGCAGCAGGCTGGCAACAGTAGATTGAAGGCACATACTGTCGTGTGTTGGCAGTGCCAGTCCACAGAAAGACAGTTAGGGTATTTTTGTATTTTGTGTTCTGGGGGTCGAACTCGAGGTTCTGTGCATTCTACGCATCCGCTCTACCTGTGAGCTACACTCCCAACCCCCGAATTAATGCTATTTCTGTTTGCCTTTGGTAGCTTTGGGTCACGCTATGCGTCCACTGGCTAATTTTAGTCGCCATCACTTAAAAGGTTATGTTTGGTCACTTCTCAAGTCTAGAGAAGCCCCTGAGAGCCCCTTGATGTGACTTTTGTCCCTGCTGGTGGGAAAACGGGGCAGAGTAGCCGCAGTCCTGTGCTCTGTTCATTCTTGGTAGCTGCAGCATCTCCTGAATGAGGTCACTGGTATGTGTGCTCAGGTGCTGTTGGCTGCCCTGGTGACATCGAGGGCTGGTGTCTGTCTGTCTTCGTCCCACCCCAACTTGAGTGATGATGGTCACAAGCCACATCTTTCTTGTAACTGATTCATGCAAATTCCTTTTCCTGTTTGTTTGGAGAACCCAAGTCTCCTTACCTTTTGCTGATGAGGAAAACATGTTGCAGCACTTGGACAGAACAGGGAAAGGAGATAAGTCGAAGGGACTTTGTCACATGGCATCCCTTATTCCCACCATTACCTTTGCTGCTTCCTGTGTGAGAACATCAGGGGTCTGGGAGATTGGGTGGCCAAGCAGGGGACACAGCCAGGTCACCACAGGAGGACACTACATCTGCTCCCAGACAGCCGGGGCTTGCCTTGTGTGCTCTGTCACCTGCTGCTTGCCCTGTGGCTTTCAGCCAAGTTGCTTGATCCTCAAGGCTTGGTATTTCTGCCCTCCTCCTCCTCCTCCTGCTCCTCTTCCAATTAACATACAAAGTAATAGGTTTCATGGTGACAGTCCATATCCATATTTTCTTCTAATTTGCCTCCAAAACCATCCTCCCCCATCCCCTTCTCTCCTTGCTGGTGGCTCATTCTTGCTATAATAACAATAAGAACATCTGTGTAGCAAGGTGGTGAGTCCTACTGAGTAATAGCCACCAAGTGCTGAGCATCAAACTAGACACTTGGAGTTGCTGGCTTTCTCAGCCTGTCTATCCTATGCCCTGAGTAATCCCAGTAACCCCAATAAAAGGCCTCTAGGTAGGAGAATGTGGGGAGGCCTGGTACCCAACAAGACCAGGGTCCTACGAAGCCGATCCACCTACTCATGCTTCCAACAGTGGCCTTTGTTGGTGTGACCCCACCCTCCCAGCCACTCCCTGCCCTGGCTAAGAGAATGTACCATGTACCACAGTGGGGCTTGATTGGGCCTATGGTTTTATCAGTTCCCAAACTAGTATTTATTGCTTGGTGTGGGTCAGACTTGAGTGACTGAGGGAATCCGGGGTCAGTGTGTGCGTCACTCCAAGAAACAGAATTGCCAAGCATGTGGGGTACTTGCTGCCAGAACCTGCCTGGGAAGCTGTGGTCTCCTTAAGCTTGTCTGTCTTTCTGCCTCAGCTCTTAACACTCCACATGCCCCACCCCCCAGCCTCAGGGCCTCTTGTGGGCCTCCATACTGCCTTCCTCCCTCAGTCCCTCCCTTACCCTCTACATCTGTTCACCCTTCAGGCCTGCTAGGGTGAGTAGATCTGTGTTGTCCTAGGGCTTACACCCTGCTAACAGTGTATGGCCACTGAATGCCTCCCAGCCGTCTGGTAGCCAGTACAAATGTCTAGGAGAGGCAGGGTTCCTGCCTCAGTTTTGGCCACACTGTCCCCTGACCTCTGGTTTGTGAACTTGAGACAGCGTGCCCTTCATGTGTGAGAGGTGAAAATGGGCAGGTATCCTGTACCTCTTATTTAAGACAGACTGGCAGGGGCCGGAGGGGTAGGGTAGCTCAGTGGTAGAGCACATGCCTAGCGTGAAGGCAGCTTTAGGATTCATCTCCAGCACAGGGGGAAAGGAGTGACCCAGTGAATGAGTTTTCTGTTTGTTTTGTTAAGATAGGGTCTCACTTGTAGCCCAGGCTGCCCTCAAATTTAATATCTTCCTGACCCAGCTTCCTAAGGGCTGGAATTACAGGCATGTACCACCATGACTGACTTGTGAATGGTTTCTAAAAACTGAGTTTTAGGAAGGGAATTTTGCTTTAGATGAGGGAGAATAATGAACAGAGAGGAGGGATTAAGAAAATAGGAAAAATCAGAAAGTTTGATTCAGATGCCTTTTCCCCCCTACTGAGAAAACCACTTGGTCCCTTTAAGAGGCGCCCCTCCATCCCCCAACTGCTCCTGCCCTCCCTATCCCCAACCCCCCACCCCCACCCTGCATACTGAGAGCAGGGAACTGGAAGCAGGAAACTGGAAGCCTGGAAGGGAAGGAAGAGCAGCTTCCTCCTGTTGGGTCCAGGGAAGTTTCTTTCTGCCTCCACCTCTTCTGCTTCTTCCTCTTCTGTTCCCAGTCCAGCTTCTCATCCTGGGAGAGGTGTGGAGGGACACCTCCACCTAGGGTCCCTGGATGGGACATCACTCCTCTCCTCCATCTCTGTGGTCCCTGTAAGCCTGGCTGTGCCCACATCAGTCGGACAGAAGGGAGGGGCAAACCCCCCAGCCAGAGTCCTCTGGCCTGTGAGAGGGTTCCAGGGACCGCTTAGTGTGGAGCGCTGTTCTCCCTGTGTCAACACACGCTTGTGCATGTGCGTGCCACCTGCTTATATTGTGCAATTGCACTGATGTCTTCCAGGGCTTGAGAACCACGTAGCACCCGCGTCACAAAGAATTAGGAGCTGATTATTTCTTAGGCTCTGCTTTTTGAGTGGCAATGACTACTTGTTTAGAGGCTGAGGTTCCTGCTCAGCAGAGAGAGCTCTTTCATTGCAGTATTTAAGGCCCCGGGGTTCTATCCCTAGCGAGGCAGAAGGAGGGAAGGAGAAAGAAACTAGATACTTAGAAGTTATTGAGTGTTTTTGTTTTGTTTTTTAATTTAAGGCTGTTGTCTCCAAAATATCTGTGTATTCAGCCTTTTAGGATCCACCAGCTCTGAGACTGTGTCTCCCTCTCCTGCAGCTCACGAGTGAATACTTCCGAAGCCCTGCACTTCGTGTGCAGTGTGTTGATGGGCACATTTGTTAATGGACAAAAGCCATTTCAGCTCAGTTTGTTATCTGGCCGCATTTGAAAATGCCCCCAACAGAAAGATCCCCCGGGGCTGTCCTTTGTGGAGAGTCAGATAGTGTCTTTCCTCTCAAGAGAGGCAGGTCCTGTGGGCCATGGACATCCTTAATGCACTCCTCTCTTGACCTTGGCCGCATCTTGCCTTTATGACCAGAATTCCTCTGCAGCCCCACCTCACCCCATCCCCCACCCAGCCCAAGACTTCTGCAGAGAAAGCCTGGGCAGTTGTCACATGTGTGGAGACTGAGCTCCGTTTAACAGAAATATAGGACCTCAGACTCAGATTTCGGAGATATCAGGAAACTAATTTGTTTGTGCTTGCTTTGTTCAGTTTTGGTTCCGGGAATAAAGGTGTTTACTTTTGCCAAAAGCAGTCAATTATAAAATAGCCACAAACTGTTCTGTTCTTGTGAGGCTAAAGCCCCTCAGGGAGAAAGCCACACCCCCAGGGTTGGGTCTGCTTCCTGAATGTTAGGGTTAAAGTAATGCACCACCATGCACAGCCAGGCTGACATCTAGTTCCTGAATATTCATGTATTTGGCTTGCTGAAATTTATATATCATATTGTTAATTTTTCAAGCTTTTAACTGCTTGTGCTAAACTTGGATAAATTCTTGTGTCACAAAGTATGTGTTGGTAAATTTTAGAAGTTGAGATTATATGAATAATTACTTTTTCAGAAATCAGAACATTTTCCGGGGTTATGAAACCTGGGTCACATTCTTCCCGGTGTTGAAGAGTGGGCAATTGTCACTTCTGAGTTTATGATTGAAATCCTTAGGCTTATGCGGTGTGTTGCCACCCCCTGCTGGCCAGTTATAGAACTACAGCCTCTCGATGAAGCTCTATTTTTTGAACGCATCTGTTCACATTCACAACTATCTTGTCCACCTGTATTGTGTTGATCATTACAATCTCAGATAGCAAAGCCATGTTAGACATGATTTGGAAGTCACAGTTGTTTATGCTTGCTTCATTCAGTTTTGGTTCCACGAATGAAGCAGGTGTTTGCTTTTGATGAAATCAGTTAAGCACAAACACATTCTCTGTTCTTTTCTTGCAAGGCTAAAGCCCTTTAGGGAGAAAGGTCCCCTAGGCAGCTCCAGGCTGACTTTTCTTAAACCGCCAATAATACTTGGAGTATAAAACTCAGAAGCATCAGGTACTCTAGAGCTATTGTATTTAAGTACATTAAAAAGTAAAGTTGAAATTGTATACACAAGTGACATTTGGAAAAGCCAGCCTGAGCCTTTAAGAGCCAACTGACTTAAACTCGAAGGAAAACACTGAGCAGGTGCAAGAGGAGAATATGCAAATGTGAGCAAATAGTGCACTGTGCTGGTGGCCATCCCACTTAGACCATGGCTCCTGTCACCTGTCCCTGAAAATGAAAGCAGAGACCCCGCCTTTCACAGAGGCGCTTGGAGAATCTGATATTATTACTACAGAGGTGGCAGGTATTTGGGGATCCCGCCAGCTGTGAAACTAAGAAGCTCCAGGAGTGTGAAACAATTAGAACTTTCCAAAGGAAAATTTATTTCATTTTCTGCATTGCCGCCCCAGAGCAGAGGGAGGGGTGGTGTGTGTGTGTGTGTGTGTGTGTGTGTGTGTGTGTGTGTGTGTGTGTGATTTCATCTTAAAATATTTTTGATAGAATTTTTTAAATGATTGAAGGGAAGTGATGTCCAGGGCCCCAAGGGAAGGGCACTGTGAGCTTTGGGGCTTGGGGCTGTCAGAAGCCAGGTGGCTGGTGGTGACTCATCGTTGCTGGCCTGGGGCTGATGGAGGTAAGGGCAGGCATGCTGAATGCTGCCTCTTTCCTGCTTCTTGAGGCTGTGCTCCTTGGCCTCGAGGCTGTAAATGCGCAATGGTCATCGGGTTGTGTTGCTCTTAGGAAAGCTTCCTCAAACACAGAGGAATCCACCATTTTGCAAAGCTGTTGTACCACCTGGTTAAGGGGCCAGTGTTCCTTGTCACTCGGGTGAGGGTGGTTTTTGGAGACAGGATGTGGTGCCTTAAGAAAGCCAACTTAGACTGCCAACTTGATTGTTACCAAGGAGCCAGCATGGGAAACTAAATGCTGAATGAAAACACCTCTACCTCACAGCCTCTGAGAGAATCGCCTATCATTTCTGAGCTTGCATGTGAGCGTCCCACAGGCTTCCCTTCCCCATTCAGATGTCTCTCCCTGTTCGAGTCTCAAGCATGCTTACATTTCCAAAGAACACCCCTTGGCTTCTTTCATTCAGAAGCATAAAGACTGGTCCAAGGAAGCAGATGCAACTGAACTTGAAGAATGCCACTGAGCCCCTGACTGCCAGAGGCTGCACTGTGGGCACTGGAGACTTGCTGGCCAGCGGGACCTGTTTCTCAGTGTTGTCCCAGAGCTGTGAGAAATGGCAGGGCATGGAACTGGTCAGGTGGGCTGGGGTCACATCCAGCAGGGCCAGTGTACTGATGCTGTTTCTAGAGGACAGAAGGGTACCCTTGCTTTTCTCTACTGCAGCCTGGAAAATGGGTCATAGCAAAGACAGAGTGCGGGCGGGGCATGAAGTTCACGTTGAACATGAGACGAACAGCAAAGAGTATTTTCAGTAGACCAGCCTTTACTATTGTGTTCCTCCTCATTACATCTGGGTTCTCTGGTAGGAGCTCCCAGGAACTATGTGCTCTGGTGCTTCCTAATTTCAATCAGGTTGTTTTTAGAAATTATTTTGATCACCTACCTAAACCTTAACACTTTGCCTTTTGTGAACAAAACCAAACCAGAACCTGAAAGGAACTTTCAGGGCCCGACCATAGTTCTGGGATCTAGGTCTCTGGGGTTCTGCTGCAGATCATGGGGATTGTGCCGTTCTGGTCATACAGAGTCCGTGGACAAAGCTAGTGTACAAAGGAGTCTGGATTCTGTCCCTTGAAAGCTGCTGGGAGAGGCTGAAGTGGGATGTCTTATGTTTGTATTGCTCATGGGAGACAGAGAAAACTCCATGTCTCCCAAGTATGGCCTTGAGCCGTAAGATTTTAAAAATAAAATACTGCACAGCTCAACAGCCAGTCAGAGCCCGTGCTGACCACTCTGTGGTGCCCATAACAAGCACCGATGCTTGGGTTCCTGGAGAGGGCCATGACTCATGCCCACAAGGGCTTTCTCTGAGATCTTTTTCCCTTCTGAACATTGCATTTAGATGACTTGTCTAAATATGGGCTCCGTTTACACAGACCTTGTGGTCTGGGCAGCTGTCACTGGCAGAGTGAGACCTTGTCTGTGTCATCAGGGCTGGTGGGTCCTGGGCCACCCACCCCTTGTGCAGTTATCTTACTGATGGCAACCAAGGGGGTCTCTGGCTAAGCTCTGGCTGTGTCCAGATGTTAGTGGCATAGACCCCAGCATGTCCCACTGCAGGGACCATCCACCTGTGCCCTCATTCCACTATCATTTTTGGATGTGTGACATCGGTTGCAGCAAGGTCATACATCACCAATGTGTTTCCCAGGGGGAGGGGCAGCCCAGGACCTCACAGGTTAGCACCTGACATACACCAGACAGAGTGAGTACTAAGTCTCCCTTATCTCACGCTTGCTTTTCTGTTCTCTTAGGCCAAAAGTTCTCAAAACAAACAGTTCCTAAGTTGCAAATGGCCTGCCATTCTGAGTAGCATGATGAGTTGCTAAGCCACCCCGCCCTGACTCCCCTGAGATGAGAATGGTTCCTTTGTCTCACGTCTGTCTCCATGCTGTATATACCCCCCCAGACCCCCCGCACCAGTCATGAGCAGCTGGCCTGGTACCTCAGAGCTCAGGGTTCTGCAGCCCCCATTTTGTTTAATGCTGGTCCTAAAGTGGGAGAGCAGTGATGCTGGCCACTGGGGCATGCAAAGAGAAGCCACAGAGCCCCTCTTCAAGAGGAGAGGCGAACGGTCTCACCTCAATAAGGAGTCCAGAACCAAAACCACACCCACAACTGCAGGCAGAGGTGCCTAAGACCTGCTGGGGAGAGCATTGTCTGTGAAACTGTGGAGATGAAATTCATGGTAGCTTTCCCATCTCACTTCAAACTGCAAAAGCAACAGCCATGGCCATGGGACAGGATGTGGGCTGAATTATGGAGGAAGAAGTTTTCTCTTTGGGGGTCAGTTCTACCTGTGGTGTCAAGCGTCCATGGGAGACCCTGATTCGTATTTACCTTAGGAACAGGACAGTCTGCTGCGGAAGAGAGCATGGGGTGGTGTCCTCATCGTGGGACACCCGTTGTCATCTGTCACTTGTTTCACCACAGACCGCTGGCCTCTCTCACCTGGCCACTCCTGCCTCTCTTCTAGGACTGCTTGCCATCAAGGAAGCACACGACACAGAGACCAGGCTCAATGAGGTTGAGAAGCTACTGGAGACTGTCATCAGCATGCCCTGTAAGGTGAGCGAGACGGCGCGGTGGGGCGGGGAGGCCAGAGTGGCCCGTCACCACCCAGGCTCACAGACGGCTCTCCGTATCCCACTCAGCGTCTCATTCCCACTAGACATCCCGGCCGACAATCGAGGGAAGGAAGGCTTCTGTGGGCTCTGCTAGGTTCTCTCGAGTCATGAGGTGTGAAGCAGGAAGGGACGGGGCCTTCTACAGAAGCAGCGGCCTTTGCTTCCTTCCCTTGCCTCAGAACCTGCTCTCCTTAGATTTAGAACAGGCACCAGGAAGCCAAGGGCAATGTCAGCATCATTGGCAGCCACGGTGTTGAGTTCCATCTCCCTGGAACTCACACCCTGAGTCTGTGAGCTTGGTGTAGAGAACTAAGGACCTGAACAGTCAGGCAGGACTCACTCCTTACAATCAGCTCCAAAGAAGGTTCTAGAGGCCAGGTTCCAGTTACCCAGAGGCCCCTAGGTTCTGTTTTCCCCAGTGGCAAATGGCTGAGGTAGAAGCAGCTGTGCTGATAGTAAAGGAGGGAGCCGGGTGTGAAATGCCAGCTGTGTGTAAAGCATTCCACAGAGCCACCCACCCTAGCCAGAGGCCTTGCCCGTTAGCCACTTGTAAACAAAGAAACTGCAGTGATCCAGTTACTGGGCATAGGTCATCAACCAGCCCCTGCACAGGCCTGGGACTGCCTTCTGAGCTTCCTATCAGTTGGGGTTACCTCTGTGCACAAGCACCACCCCAGCACACACAGGGGACCCACTGTGGAGAGCTTTTCATCTCCAGTAATTACTCTGTTTATCCCCAGTATTCTAGGTCTGAGGTGGTGCTCACCTTCTTTGAGAGATCGCCTCTGGATCAGGTGTTAAAAAATGATAATGTCCATAAAATTCAACCCAGCTTTCAAAGTCCTGTCAAAATATCAGGTAAGCGCTGCAGTGAAGGCGTGGGAGCACTGCTCTCCGTGGCTGGGGTGGCTGCAAGTGTGGTATTTCGGTGGGTGGGCTCAGCCTCCCCCTTGGGAAGAGCAGAGGGCGTTCGGTGAGAAGCTGATGGAGGAGTTCAGAGTCATCCGTGGGAGGTGAGGGGAGGAGGGAAGACTGGCAGGGCAGAGTGATGGTGCTCTTGTGTCCTTACCACACAGGGATGACAATCCCAGGTGTGTGCATGGGTTAGCTGGGTGGGTGGGTCTAGGACCTGGGGTGGGAGAGGTCTCTCTGAGTGCACAGGGTGGGTGGTCCATCGGGGGCTGTTCGGTGTCCAGAAGCTTCCTGGATTATCTTAAAGGAGAGTGGACAATGTGAGGGCCTAGGGGCCTCTGGGTACCTGGAACCTGGCCTCTAGAACCTTCTTTGGAGCTGATTGTAAGGAGTGAGGCTGTTTGTCTGGGCTGACGTCTGTGAATCCTCCTCCTACCGAGTTCACCACTGGCTCTGAAGTTTCACTGGTTGTCAAATGGGGCTCTGATTCCCTACCTGGCACATGGGAAAGCTGCTCTAGAGTCTGAGTGGGAACCATGCACTGAGTCCTAGGCCTGTGTGTTGCATTATTTCATTGAATGGGAAAGAGAACAGCAGAATCCTTAAAGGGGTGGAACCTTGCTTCAAGATGACCCGGAGGCACCGCAGTTAAGCAGACATATGAGTTTGAGGAGCTGCCTCTGGAGGAGTCCCCTGTCCCCTGTCCCCTGTCCCCTGTCTTGCCTTATTTTATCATGTAATGATCATATCATGATGTAATGACCACGTGGTGCATGTTTATCTTGTAAGGCTGAAATAATGGGGTGGAATTAAAGGGGTGAGTGCAGATGCCACATGGGGCTTTATGTCAGTTTTTATGTATTTTTGCAAGGACTGGTGACAGGCAGGTCCTTGCTGCTGTATGAGAACTCCCTGGTGGCCTTTGCTCATGACAGAGGTGCAGCATCCAGGCCTACAAAGGCAGGAATCTTATCAGTCTTGTGCACCTTGAGACACCAGACCATGTGAGATGTTATGCCTGGCTCCAAACACACCACAAAACAAGCTGTTGCATCAGAGAAGACCAGGGATGGGAGGTTCAACAAGTAGGAAGAAATGGGGCAGGGGGATTGGGAATTTGCCCCTTAGGCACTGGTGGACCTGAATGGAAAGAGTTGGCCAGGGGCTGGTTTGGGGCCAGCTTGGCATAGAATCCTGGCTAACAAGAAGGGCATTTGTGAATGGCCTGCAGCCAAAAGTCTTGGTGCAAGGTATGGTGTGTGTGTGTGTATGTATGTGTGTGTGCGCGTGCGCGTGCGCACGCGCGCGCACATGTGGTGTGGGGTTGTTGCTATGTGAGGCTGCAGTCTGGGGGCTAGCCTCCTTCCTCAGGGAAGTGTTTGGAACTCTTCTACAGGTTTCCTCCACTCCTGAGGCTCTACCCTTGGCTGTTCCCAGCCCTCCTATTATGGCTGTCAAATAACCAGGCCTCTCTGGAGCCAGAGCTTCCTAATGAACTGAGAGGATGGATATGAGCTGAGAGCATGGATATCAACTGAGGAGAGCATGGATATGAACTGAGAGCATGGGTATGAACTGAGTGCATGGATATGAACTGAGTACATGGATATGAACTGAAAGCATGGATATGAACTGAGTGCATGGATATGAACTGAATGCATGGGTATGAACTGAGGGCATGGATATGAACTGAGCATGGATATGAACTGAGTGCATGGATATGAACTGAAAGCATGGATATGAACTGAGTGCATGGATATGAACTGAGAGCATGGATATGAACTGAGTGCATGGATATGAACTGAGTGCATGGATATGAACTGAGTGCATGGATATGAACTGAGTGCATGGATATGAACTGGGAACATGGATATGAACTGAGTGCATGGATATGAACTGAGTGCATGGATATGAAATGAGCATGGATATGAACTGAGAGCATGGATATGAACTGAGCATGGATATGAACTGAGAGCATGGTTATGAACTGAGCATAGATATGAACTGAGTGCATGGATGTGAACTGAGAGCATGGATATGAACTGAGTGCATGGATATGAACTGAGTGCATGGATATGAACTGAGAGCATGGATATGAACTGAGTGCATGGATATGAACTGAGTGCATGAATATGAACTGAGAGCGTGGATATGAACTGAGCATGGATATGAACTGAGAGCATGGATATGAACTGAGAGCATGGATATGAACTGAGTGCATGTCTATGAACTGGCGTGTATACAGGGAGCAGCATTCTGTCAGCCCCACTTAGGATGTACGTCCCTCTTCACTGAGGGAGCAGACACATTCAATAAGCTGCAGAGACTTCCACACTGATTTCTCTTTTTTTAGATTTATTTATTTTTTATATGTATGAGTGTTTTGGCTACATATATGTCTATGCACCACATGCATGAGGTACTTATGGAGGCCAGAATAGGGCATTGAATCCCTTGGAACCGGAATTATGGGTAGTTTATGAGCCACCATGTGGAGGCGGGGAATCGAACCAGATCATCTGCAAGAGCAACAATTGCTCTTAACTGCTGATTAAGAGCATCTATCTCCTAAGTCCCACCCACCCCGTCCCTGCAACCACTGATTCTAATGCTGCTCTTTGCTCAGAAGCACTGGCATCTTCTTGGGGGAAACTGGTCCCTTGTGGGCACCTCAGGCTTTCTGGTCTCAGTGCCCTTATTCACCAGTATGTTTCTGGGCATGTGGCTCTCAGGAGGAGGCCCGGAGTCTGAGGAGTTCTGGCTTCCCAGGAACCTATGCACACGACCTTCCCTGTTGCTTCTCTCTTTCTCCAGAGTTCACCCCATGTGCTGACATGAGGAACCCCAAACTGACTCCTGATGGTCGTTGCTTTTCTCAAAGCCTCACCCACAGAATAAAGCCCAACTTTCTTGTCGTCTCAGATAGATTAAAGTCTGAATGGTGGATGAATTTTGATCTTGTCACATCCTCTCCACACCCTGGGTCTCCTCCACTAGACTCTGGTCATGGTTTGAGCTGTGACCCTCAAGGGTCACCAAGGCAAACACTGCCCACCCACTGCCATTCTCATCGATTCTGTCCATTTAGGAAACAGATGTTGATGGCCAAGATCTATACTGATCCCTCTTCCCTTCTCTTAAGGGGTTTCTTCATGCAGTCTGGCATTTGGGGAGATGGTGGGTGCTATGGAGTTGGCACAGAACCCTGCCCTCTCTTGGGATGGTGATTTACCAAGCCTGGGCCCTGAGTGTCCAGACTTTTCTCTTTGAATGTTGAGGCTGCAGGTGGTGAGGGCTCCACCAGATGGCACCAGGCACTGGTTGTGCTGAACAATCTTCTCAATATTCTGGGGCCTCGTCAAGGATAACCACTCAGACTTAAGCATTCCTTTCCTGTGTTGATTTAAATGTTTATTAAACATAAGAGAGCACAGATCTTAAGTGTTCTGCAGTGAGGTTACGTCTATGCAGCACAAGGAAACAGAGGCTCCACCTAGTTATGGCTAGTAGGACCAACAGATTTCAGCCACAAACGTGGGTTGTTCAAGGTTTGAAAGGAAATACATTTTGTGTGTGTGTGTGTGTGTGTGTGTGTGTGTGTGTGTGTGTGTTCTTTAATTCAGTATCTATTCAATCTTAGCCTTAATTTTTACTATACAGGGATAGACAGCCAGTTAATAAAAGGATATTGTTTGTGCTTTTGTTCTGTTGCTGGAATAAACTGAAAATATAATGCCAGGGAGGACTTAGAAGGAAGGAAGGTTATACTGTGAATGCTTCCGTGGCTGACTAAAGACCTGCAGAAGAAATGGAATCAGAGAATTGATGACCTGAGGGGTGGTGGCATAAGGTACATGTAGACGCTTGCCACAGTTACAAATTAGGAAAATCACCATTCCAGCACCATGCACATGGATTGGAAGATGTTCTAAAAAAAACATCCATTGATGGAGATAAGCTAAGCAGTGGGTGGAAGTTCAAGGGAAACAGGGTTTGCACAGATATATAGACCTTATCCTCTAAGATATTTGTTAATGGATATTGGACAGTGGGCCTATGGATATTGTGCAGTATACATATGCATACAAGCACACCCCATATTTCCATAGAGGGGCACTCAACAGGCCCTGTGGGACTCCTCCCAATGTCACATCACCTAGTTCTAACCACCTGGGACTCCAGCTCCAGGAAGAGTTGTAAAGTAGCTCACCTGAATTCTTTACAAGTCATGAGAAACAAGGAAAGGCCAGGAGCCCTTGGGGTCACTTAGCTCGGTACAACGAGGAGTCCTGGATTGGATCTGTAGCAGAAGAAAGGGCCATTAGCAGGATGCTGGTGAAACCCCGCTGAAGGGACTCTACACTTAGTGGCATTGTCCCCTTGAGATTCCCTGGATGTGATGAGGGACCCTAACTGTATGAAGTGTTGACGTAGGGGAGCTGCTGTGGGGTATGGCGGAGCCTTGTCTACATCTTCATGGCTTCATGGCTACCTGTAATTCTAAAGTGAACAAAACTATAAATTAAACATTACAAAATAGGAAATAAGAGTATCTTGAGGTCTGAGGCGTGCCTCAGAGGCAGAACCACTGCCTAGCATATTTGAGGCCTTGAGTTTGATCCTTGCATAGGGGTGGGTGGGGTTTAACTTGAAAATGAACTGTTTCTAGAGTTAGGGATGGGACTTAAAAAAATTGAACTAGCTAGTGATTTTTTTTGCTGTGGGTTCCGAACTGACATGCAGGAAATTCATATCTTAAGTTTGTTTGAAAATAGGCTGCAGGCCCTACAATTTTTCTTTAATCATGCCCACCCCTAGTGACTCACTTTCTCCAGCCAGGCTCACCTCCTAAAGGTTTCCCAACCTTCCAGAAGAGCGCCACCAGCTGGGGACAGAGTGTTCAAACACACAGGCCTTTGGGGGGACATTTCAATTCAGACTACAGCTCCACCCTCCTGTGAAGACTGATCCAAAGGCCTTCACATTCAAGCTGCTGTTGTTCAGTGTGTGGATGGCACCTGGGGAGGGCGCCACTGAGCAACTATTAGCAAAGCGGGCCATTTTAAACCCATGGCCTCTGCAGTTAGATACGGCTACACTTAGACTTTCTTTGTTGTAAGGTTTAGATAATTCCTCTGAGGTCTTTAAGTCACAGCTCCTCTTAAGACATTGTCTTTAAGTGGATGGAAGAAATAGAAACATAAACTGTGACAGAATCTTTGCTCCAGCTTTAGCGAGCAGAGGTAGAGGTGAGCCGTGTGTGTCTGGCTAGGTGTTGAGCCTGCTATGATACCGGCTTTTGTGTCCCAGTGTTTCCCAGTGACCCAGCCATCCCTCTCCAAGCCAGCTTGGAACGGCTGCATTAAAGGTTTATAGATCCAGCTGTGTGTATGCTCAAAGTGATGACGGCGAGGATCGGGAAAGAGGGACCAAGAGCTTCCCGGGGACATCTTCTGGGAAATACTGTCAATTTGAGCAGGGTCCCTTTGTGACCTCAGGCTGGAACTTTAAGGGACTGGAGACCAATCTACTTACTGACCTCAGGGCCCGACTGGCTTTGGGAACTTTAGATCTCATTTATGTGCCCAAAGGCTCTTTGTCATAGACAGCTGAGGAGTGACTTGTTCCAAATCTATTCTGGAGGGACCAGCATGAATTCCACTTCCTAGACTCCACAATTCGCACTGAGCAAAAATTAGGCATGCCAGGAGCTCCAGGAGTTTGTACAGAAGTGACTTGAATCAGTGACATCTGTTTGAACTCCCAGGATCCCTCCCCCACCCCAGATTCCCTCGGCAAAGCCGTAGGAGAAGGAGACCTAGGCTGTCAGTTAGCGGTGTGGAGGCTGAACCGGGGCTGCCTGCACTTCCTCAGACAGACAGATTTGGGTCAGAGTTAATGAGAACAATCAAGAGAGAGGCTCTCTGCTGCCACACCCTTTGAGCGGGGAGGTGAGGGAATCGGAACTTGTGTGGGGTTCAGTGGTTTTCGGTCTGACAGATCACTAGCTAAGCATCTTCCCTTTGTTCTTCGTACAAAGAAGGGTAGCTGACCCGAGTTCCCAGACCCACTCCTTAGTGGTTTGTAGAGTCCCGCCCCAGGTGGAAGGGCAGGGAAGGCAGGGAGGGAGGAAGCCAGAAGCTGAGATGTGACTGATTGAGAAGTACTGCAGAGCCATGACACATGCTGGTCCCCTCTCCAGGAAGCCGGACACGCATTTCAGCAATACTTAGCAAACTGAGGGATAATCGTTTTGTGAGAGGGAAAAGGAAACCTATTTTTCTTTATTCCTTTCTGGGTAGTTCCCTAATTCTCTGCATATGGAGAAATGTTCACAGAATGGAGCACCAAATGCTCAGAAAGGTTAAAAATAAAGAGGAAGTAACAATCTCATCATGAAAAAGCAAATTTTATACTCAGGAATAAGTTAGACCATGGTCAAGAGGGGAGAGGACTAAGAGAATCCTTTAGACACAAAGGCCTCTGATGTCCATAACCCTTAAGATGGGGAGAGATGCTCTTGTCGGCTGTGTGTGCCAGGAGGAGAGGGGGGACTCAAGTCAGCTGCCTCCCTAAAGTGAGGATGAGACCTTGTGAACTAAACATACCCATCATCTGGGGTATGCGTTAAGCGTGTCTTTTAGGATGAGAGCCCGGCTTGCAAGAACTAGCAGAGGTGATCCTGAAAATTGAGCTCAGCTGCCTAAGAGCCAAGGACTGGAGATGAGCGAGGTTCATATTAAAGGGGAGATCCCAAGGCCAAGATGGCACCTAGGGTGCTGAGCTCCTGAGGAAAGAGAGAGAGAAACGCAGTCCCTTCTGAAATGTCAAGGCTGCAGTAGATTAAAAACAGAGAGAGAGCCAAGCCATCCTGGGTTCTCACACAGTATCTGTAGTCCAGAATCTGTGGATTCAACCAAGCACAGGCCAAAATACTGGGGGAAAGTACTATGTCTACTGATCAAGTGCAGTCCTTTCTCCTCACTCATTATAATAATGATTTACATATCATTTACATTGTATCAGGTGTTATATGTCATCATTATAATAATGATTTACGTATCATTTACATTGTATCAGGTGTTATACATCATCATTATAATAATGATTTACGTATCATTTACATTGTATCAGGTGTTATACGTCATCATTATAATAATGATTTACGTATCATTTACATTGTATCAGGTGTTATACGTCATCATTATAATAATGATTTACATATCATTTACATTGTATCAGGTGTTATACGTCATCATTATAATAATGATTTACATATCATTTACATTGTATCAGGTGTTATCCGTCATCATTATAATAATGATTTACATATCATTTACATTGTATCAGGTGTTATACGTCATTATTATAATAATGATTTACGTATCATTTACATTGTATCAAGGTATTATCTGTGATCTGAAGATGATGTAAAGCCTAGATTGAGGATGGGTGCAGATTCTAGAAACACTGCCCTGTTTTGCATTAGAGATTTGAACATTGGTTAAGTTTTACTGTTTAAAGAGGGTGTCTGTAACTAAATGGATACTTGCTTGCCATGATGGAGTTCAGGACATCATGGGATACTAGAGTTAGGTAAATTTTTGGAGGTTCTCAAATACAGTCTTGAAGGTGTCCCATGGAGGAGAGGAGTCCCATGGCCCTGAAACTGCAGTCTAAACTTCCAGCCTAGTGACTGCCACCAATCCTCCATTTCAGCCCTTCCAGCCATGCGAGAGCCTCTGGAACCTAACAGCTGCTGTAGATACAGGAAGCTGCTTTTGTTTGTTGGTTTTTCTAAAGTACCCACATCTGTGCTTATGGGGGAAATATATATATATATATATATATATATATATATATATATATATATATACACACACATACATATACAATTTTATGAAGCAAAGCCAGCTAGTTGCTTATTTAAAATGCACTCTGATCTCATCTGAGGCTTAGGACTGGCCAAGATGTGGATGCTGCCAGCCTTGTCTCAGCCAGGGCTGAGGTCAGAAAGGGCAGGAAAACTGTGTGATGTCACATGTCACAATGATACATAGATCCGGCCTCAAACTTGAGCCCAGCCCTGTCTACTTGCCTCCATCATCCACTGTAAACCCATGGGGAAGGGCACACGGGGAGGTGCTCCGATAGCCAGAGAATCTTCCTTCAGGGTCATGCACACTGCGCCTGCGGACCCTGGTGTCAGTACCTTAATCTGCATGTCTGAGCCCTAGAAGGAGTCTCTGGGCAGCGGGAGAGAGAACTAGGACAATAGGTGATGGGGGACATTAATGTCAACTTCACTTCTGAAGTTTTATTTCACAATTTCATACACACACACAATATATGCTATATGGTCCCCTCACCCAATATTCTCTTGTCACCCTCTCCTTCCCACACCGAACCCCTTCTCTTTACAGTCCCCCCCATTTCATGCCTTTTTAAATGACACACTATATTTAATTAGAGTGGCTGGCATGAGCATGGGTGGGAGGTTATTTATTGAGCAAGAACAACTTGACTGTGTCTATAGCACTGAGGAATATCCCTTCCCCTTCCATGGTTCCCATTCCTAACTGCCATTAGCTCATCAGGAAGGGGTGGGACTTTTATAAGTCCCTCTCCCACCCATGACAGATGTTGATGGATCCAGTCTTGTGCAGGTAACCACTGTTGTTGTGAATTCCTGGGTGCAACAGCTGGGTCAAGTCCAGAAGACAGCATCTCGTAGCCCTCCTCAACATCCTCCAGCTCTTACATTCTTTCTGTCTCCTCGTCCACAATGGTCCCTGAGCCTTGGATGGGGTGCTATAGATGCCCCTTTTGGGGCTGAGCACTTAGCATCACTTATTCCCAGCACTGTGACCAATCAGGAGTTTGCATTAACAACTGCCCACTGCGGAAAGAAAGCTTCTCTGGCCAAGGCTGAGAGCAGTCAGTCTGTGAGAAATCCTGAAGTTCCAGACCTCAGGCGCTGACCTCTCCTGAATACTTACCTTATGGCTTTGGTTTCCAGAAATCATGAGGTCCAATGGATTTTGTTTGGCAAACACAGAAACAATAGTCATTGACCACAGCATACCCAACGGGAAGGACCAGCTCCTGGATGCGGATTCCACAGAGCATTTGTGAGTACACAGCTTCTTATGTGGGGTTGAAAGCTGGTGGCTTGTGTAGTACTCTATAAGAAGGAAAGGACATGGCCCCAGGCACCCAGCAGCAGACGCTGCCAGTTTAGGGGTTCCTATTTTAAAAGCTTGTGAGAGTTTGGTTAATGGATCTAGGGAGAGGCCTCATCACCCAATCACTAGATGTGAAGGGACTTCTGAAGAAGTTGCAAAGCTCTAGGATCTAGTTTGTGCTGGCTCTGAGGTGTGAAACCCAAACTTCTGCTTCAGGATCCAGAATCTGTATTACTCTACACTTCCTGGACCGGGGCTGTGACACACAGGTGGTCTCACAAGTTTATGAATGCACCATTAGAACCTTATTCTCGAGAGGAGCATGGATTACTGAGGGCTGGACAGCCAAGGCCACTGTTGCCTGCTGTCTCCCACCTCTGCAATGGGACTTCTGACCAGAACGTGCTGGAGAGAGCCTGCCACCTAGAGGCCTGGAGGAACAGCTGCTTGCATGCTTAGCTCCTGCAGGTCAGCTCCTTGGTGAATTACCTGGGTAGCAGAGTCCTCCGACAGGGTGACAGGAAGTCTGGCTTTGTTGCTGGGTGTTCCTGAGGACAGAAAGGGGTCCTTGGGAATGCGGTAGAGGCAGACCTAGGTAGGCCCTGTAGCAGGTGGTGGTGTGAAAAGGTCTCCAGCTGACTCCTCTACAATGACAGTCTCTGGCTAGCACCTCCTCACACAAAGCTGAAAGACTTTTCTTCTATTAACACTCATTCAGTGTGCACCAGAATGCCATCTCTGCTGGCCACAGGTCCCCAAGAAACTGCATGTGGTGGGAGCAGTATCCAGTGGTGTCTTGGCCAGGCATGCCTAGAGGCTAGGATTATTCTGTCAACACAGCTTCTCACCACATTCTCATGCAAGCTTCTAATATCATGCCCTCTGTGAAGTTCTTCAGTATTCCCAGTGACTGTGCTCCAGAACGTGCTTCAGCCTCTTAGAAGTAGGCTGTTGAACACTCAGAGACCGGAAGGCTGGTGGCACTTGATGCTTACCATGTGGCCCTGGGCTGTGAGTAGGGGCTGTCATGCAGTGGAGTCTCTGCAGACAGCATCCAAATTTGACCCAGAAGGAAGGTAGGCACCAGTGAGTGAGCATTTAGGGATTGGTATGCCTGATGGAGAAGGGGCAGGAGGGTCAGCGGGGGCCCCTGGCAGTGCTGGTCCTGAGGCCTTTGGCCGTTCTTCCAGCTTCCCATTGTTCCTCCCATGTTCAGAATATCCTTTGGTCTGAGGGGAAGTGATGAAGGCAGTTCAGGTGGTGGGAAGTTCAGGATGGTCCTGTGCACGCACTGTGTAAGCATCCCACATCCACGCCGTTTTCATCCTTCTGAGCCTGAATCTGGATCAAACCAGGCTTGGCCACCAGGTAGAGCCTCCCTCCGTGACTGTAGGGAGCCTCCTGTAGTGTGCCTCTTGGTGTCCCTGCAAGCTCCTGTTCCCTGAGGAAACATGCCTTCCACCTGCCCAGTCCCTGCTGCTCTCCAAGCTGATACAGAGCCTGGCACAGAACAGGAGCCAGAATATCACTGCACATACAGCAAGGATGAAGGCCCCACTGCTCTGCTGAAACAGAGGCAGGAAGTAGTTGCAGAGGCACCAAAGCTCAGAAGCCCTTCCTGCGCAGCGCCACCCATTTTATCCAGTTTGTATATTCACGGTTCTTCCCATGTGTCTGCCCCATGCCTGGGAAGGACCTCATCTCATTGACATCCCTCATCCCCTTCCACAGAGCCTGGATTTCTCTGCATCCTTGCACTGCACTGGCTGCCCCTTGTCCCGCCTCTTGTCCTTTTCCCTTTAGCTGAGGTCACCTCTGTTGTCTCTTCCAGGTTTGAGAATGGCGGCGAGTTCTCTCCAGAGCTGGAGGATGGTGATGACCCAGCAGCTTATGTCACCAACTTGTCCTATTACCACCTGGTTCCGTTTGAGACAGACATTTTGGACTGAGCCACTCCATCAGGCCTTCTCTGCCTCGGTCCCTGACTGCATGTCCTCATGCTGTCCACTGTGTGGCTCCCAAGGGCCAAAGCTGCTGCTCAGCCTGGGCCTCCCGGGCCCTGAGGTTCACCAGGCCTAGATGTCCTGAAAGCGGAAGGAAGCGCAGGGGCTCTTGATGTCCACAGGCTGATGCCAACAACAGGAGGCCACAACTCCTGCAGCTCTGAGGGGTCTTCCACCAGCACTCAGCCCCGCTAGCCTGCCTCTTCTCCCGGGATGCACAGTTCCTGCGGGCCATGCTTCCTCTTGTTCTCACTGCCTACTTGAGGGGAGCATTCCGCTTGGTCACACGGCCCTGACTCCCCACATTTCTCTCATGTGTCAAAGGCACATTTCAAGAGGATTTTTGATAAGTCACCAAGTTCTGGACCACAAGGGCAGGGGATAGTACGTGACTCAGGGCTTCCCTGAGATGTGTGGCTTTCGTTTCTTGCTTTACATCTCCTCCCTGGAAATGGGGTTTGGGGGTCAGCTGGAAGGAGTGTTTACACAATGTCAAACCTGGAGGGAAGTGCGGGCTTCAGGGAGGGGAAAGCATTCAGAGTCCTGTGTGTATGAACCCAGTGTGGTTTTCCTCCAGAGAAAAAGAGTTCCTCCTCTCTGCCAGCACCTGTCAGCTCTCCTGCCTGACTGTGATGCTGTTACCATCTAGGGTGCTGGAAGCTCCTCCCCTGGTGCACTCAATGGCATAATTGCCATGATGAATCAGAAAGGAAGGGATGGGGAGGAAGGGAAGCTTACGGCTTGGACCACAGGGGAAGTCTGGGTCCTGCTAGCTCGTCTCCTCACGGTGTCTACTAACGACCAGCATTTGCTAATGTAAATAATAGTAAATTATTGAAAATTCTAATTCTTTTACACAGTCTGTTTTTAATCTATTTTAATTAAATAAAATCTATTGCTCTACTTTGATCTAGTGGGGAGGTTTGTGTAAAAAGATGTGGTTCGTTTTGTTCCTTGCCTAGGGATAAGAAAGAAGGTAAAGGCTGACTGCCATCCACCCCACCTCTACCCTGAGACCTGACCCAGGCACTCTTCCTGACACATTAGTATTTAGGAAATGTGTTCTCACCCCAGAGAGTGATCTATCCAAACCAGATACTGAACAAACAGCTTGGGTTTGCTCTCATTTTGACTTAGGGGTTCCCCCTTCTCCGCTTTCCTCTTCGGCAGTCACAGGAAGCGTCTCTGGCGACCCAGCTACAATACAAACAGTATTTCCGTGAATTTTGCCTTCCAGCTGTATTCAACTTAAGGCATCCTGCTTTTCATATATGCTACTCAGAGACTGACAGGGGTCGACCAGTTATCTTTGATGTCTTACCGTCAAAATAAGATCAATACAAAAAGAGAGTTTCCCTTAGCAATTAACACCAATCTGTGCACACCTTTAATCCCAGCACTTGGCGGGGGGGGGGGGGGGGGGGGGGGCAGAGACATGGGGATCTTTGTGAATTCAAGGCCAGTTCGGTCTACATCATGAGACTCTGTCTCAAAAACAAAAGCAAAACCAAACAAAACCCAATGTGTTCAGTTAATTCCAATCCATCTTTCAACGTTTGATGCCTGGGTCATCCTCACCGAACACAATCTACAGACATGCTCCTCAACCCTGCACTTGGCCAGGGACTTTGTCTCTTCTGCTCAAACTACTGGCTCAGACTACTTCTCTGTCACACTTTGATTTTGGTTCCACAACCTCTTTCAGACTTTCCCCGAGGAAGTATCATTTTCTTTTCCTGTAGAATTGTTCAACGTGGCCTCTAAAATACAGGCCAAATATCTTTGTGTTTGTTGTCCTATCAAAACAGCCCATTCTCTGTCTTTTTGGGGGGAAACTGTGCACTTCCAAGCCAGTTCTTCATGTTTCCACATTGCAAAGAACCAGAAAGGCTGGAGGGTGATGCTCACTTGGTAGAATGCTCACTTACCATGTACAAAGCCCTGGGTTCAGTCCCCAGCACCACATAAAACCAGGCATGGTAGCACATGTCTTTAATCTCCACTCTAGGGAAATAGAAGCAGGAGGACCAGTTCGAGGTCAATCTTTGGCTATAGATGGAATTCAGTGACACCCTATGATACACGAGACTCTATCTCAACTCCGTTCTATTACCCCCACCCCAGAAAGAGAAAAAGTGAAGCATAAGTGAATAGGTTTTTTTGTTGTTTTATGTTTGTTTTGTTTTGAGAAAAGTTCTGGCTGGCATGAACTCAAAAATCTTCCTTCCTCAGACTCCTGAGTGCTGGGATTGCAGATGGATATTCCTTACAGTGTGATGGTGAGGTTTCTGACACTCAGCATCTTCTTCGGGGGTATAGGGTCACAGATCTATGGAGGACAAAGAGTTTGTCTGGCACACAGGAAGACATTGCTGCTGTTTAGTATGGCTGCTATGGTCAGATATATTAGTTTCCAATAGAGAGAAGAAGTGTGACTTGTTAGGTGAAAGATCCCAGTTGTGGGTGTGGGCATAAAACAAGGACAGGAAACTTGACCAAGTGAACTTGCAGCCTCTAAATGGTCAGTTCTGAGAATGGACAGAGGAGCAGGTTCAAGAGAAGTTGAGCACACCTGCCATCCCTTCCTCCAGAGATCTGCTTCTCCCTTTGTTTCATGGGTGACCACATCTTTCATCCCTGATGTAGTCAGAAGACCATCCTGATCTGGGCAGAAGACCATCCTGATCTAGGCAGAAGACCATCCTGATCTGGGCAGCCCCCCTTATTACTTGAGTTTGTGTTCTGGCTGCTCTTATGGGTCCCATTCACAATGGATAAGCATCTCCTAAATAGTATGCAATTAAAGACTTTGGCCAATAAAATCATTTAAGTCTACTCAGCTGGAAAAGCACCTTTGGCACATGCTATTCACAGGCTAAAGGATCCTTCCCTTTTTGTAAATAAATGCTGGTTTTCTCCTTTGAGGCTTACATACAGTAAAAATACAAAATATGATCGTCAACACACCAGAAGTGTCCTCTGATCACTACACACAGAATTCACACACTCTGAGTGTGTGTCCTCCTTGTAGACCAGGCATGTGCACACACTTACCCCCCTGGTCAATCAGTGGACCATGGGTTCATCATAAGAATGCAATTCTCACCTAGAGAGCAATTGGTAGGCATTCTTGTAGGGGTGTTGGTGGTTACATTATCCTGAGCCATGTATCCTTACCTTCTCCTCCTGGAGAGAGGTAACATTCTTGGCTTTCACTTAAGAGGGCATTCTGTCACATCTCCAGCAATGATTCTGTTGTAGTCTCATCTCTATATGGCTAATGTACCTCTTGCAGACCAGCGTTATACTCTTACTGTATTTTTAAAATTTGGTATAGATAGGCAATGAATTCATTGGAAGCTGTGAGGCAAATGAAGAGACAAGAGGGGTGGTGTCACCAATGGGAAGGTGAACTCTAGCTTCTCCCCATCTATGTGGCCTTGCTTAGGCAGATGTGACTGAAATGGTCAGAAAAGGAGTTTGGAGGGAGGACCCTCTTCCTTGTCCTGGAGCACCCTTGATCATCAGAAAGACGCTTCTCCATGAGGTGTGTCTATGCGAGTGGAGGGGGACATGTTTCATACTCTAACCATGTCCTTGTGGATGGAGTAGCCAATGTAGTTAGATTGGTCAAGCTGGTGTTTGACGGCACTGAACAGCTTTGTCTCGTGACTCACTGTGACTGACTGACATTCCTGAGTTACTTTTTATTTATTTTTTTACATATATTTATTTAGTGTGTGTGCATGCGTGTGGAAGTCGGAGGACAACTTGCAGGAGTCTATTCTCTCCTGTCACTATGTGGGTCCCAGGGATCAGACTCAGGTCATCAGGCTAGGGAGCAAGCACGTTCACCTGCGGAGCCATCTTGCCAGCCCTGAGTCACTTCTTTCCTAGATGTTCGAGGATGTTCAGATGGGTGTTACACTCAAGTATTGGGATGAAGTCTTCCTATTCGAAGAATATGCGACTCATTCCTAATCAACTGAGTGTTCATTTGGGATTTGCTAATCGCAGATGCTGCTCTTTGCTTAGGATTTTATTTTAAAATTTAAATTAATGGATATTGTTTGCACATGGTACAGCAGTCAAGAGTGAAGTGTTGCCCGTTGAAATACTAGTTCCTGCTAACCCTTGCTTCCTAGCCACTCACTTTCCTCATGTAGGAACAGCTGCCATCACCAGTTTCCTGGGTAACACCCGAAAAGCGTATAATTTTGTTAAAAGCTAGCGTTCCCGTCCATGCACCTGCATCTTGCACTTCATGATTTGGATGCATATTCTTAGTAGAGCTGTTTCATTCTTTTTACTGACATCTGCTTATTTGGCTAGGCGACACTTTTCCTTTCTTATAATTTCCTCATAAAACTTCCTGTTCCCTTTCTCTTTTAATTAAAACCTGAAAATCAGTAACCGCATAGTTCAGAATATTATCCATTTATGCACACACTGTTAATTGAAAAGATAGGTACAAGGTGTTGCCTGCAAGGACACAGGCTGTTCCAGCACTAGGAGTATACCAATGAACAGTGACGCTCATTTCTAGCAGATGAGGATGCAATAGACACACGCACGAGGATAAAGAATGTGAAGGTAGTGGGTACAGTTTGAAATGTGGCTACCACGTAGGTTCACCTGGGAAGGTGAAGTTTGAACAAATACTAGGAGGTGGTAGGGGGCGGGGTCCTTTGAGAGCCTTGAGGACCTTGGAACCATTATATACTAGCTTTATTTTGAGTGAGATAGGAATTATAGGGTTTTGAGCACAGATAGGTTGTGTGTAAGGATCATTCTTGGTTTGAGGTAGAGAAAAGATTTGAGGGGGTGAGGCTGGAAATAGGGAGATTATTGTCAGTCTATTTGGGATGCTAAAACAAAGTGCCTTAAGCTGGGTCATTTGTGAACAACAGAAACTCATTTTTCACAATTCTGGAGATCAGAAAGTCCAGGATGAAGAAGCAAGTAAATCTGAGTTTACTGAGAGTCCATACCTCCTATGTGTCTTCACATAGCAGGAGGAACAAACAGGCTCCCTCCAGCCTCTCGTAAGAGAACCAATCCCACTCATGAAGCTGGAGCCTCATGACTAGTCATGCTCCAAAGGCCCTCTTGCTTATTGACCAACATTCTTTATTACATTACATTTGAAGTGTCACACAATAAAGAAGCATGAACTGGAGTGACAGAATGGCAGCCGGATGATGAAAGGGCTGAGTGGAGCGGGGGACAGTTGAAGGAATAGGTGGTGCTTATTTTAGGAAAGATTAAACTTGGGGGGAGGGATGGTTCTGCCACTCAAGAGGAATAGAATGATTTCGTCTTATTCTTAGTAAACAAAGACTAGCAGTAAGAAATGAAAATTTCTGGTGCTACATTAATGTAACATGTGAAATTTCTGGAGATGAAAATCAGCTTTATTGGAAGGAGAAACTGTAGCTAGAGTTTTTCTCTCAGGGTCCTGCCAAGCCCCGGCTGTCCCGAAGCCCACTTATAAAATAAACACACAGACGCTTATATTATTTATAAACTGTATGGCCATGGCAGGCTTCTTGCTAACTGTTCTTATATCTTAAATCAACCCATTTCTATTAATTTATAAGTTGCCATGTGGCTCGTGGCTTACCAGTATCTTAACATCTTCTCATGGCGGCGGCTGGCAGCGTCTCTCTGCCTCAGTCTTCCTGTTCCCAGAATTCTCTTCTCTGCCTGTCCTGCCTGGCTACTGGCCAATCAGCATTTTATTTATACAGAGCGATATCCACAGCAAGAAACTTTCAAAGAAAAATGAGATCAGTGATTCTCAAAGTGGCATCCCTGGAATCATCTGAAATATTTCATGGCTGATTATAGGCATAATTGCAATGAAAAAAAAATCCAGTGAAATAATACAATTAAGCCAAACTTACTTCATTTGTATGAAATATTAAGAGAAGTTATTTTCAAATCAAGATAGATTTTGAACAATTAATGTTCAACAGACATGATACACTGATAAAATGATACTTTGAATCTTAGTATAATTAGTTTTTTGTTTTGTTTTGCTTTTTGTTTTTTGTTTTTCGAGGCAGGGTTTCTCTGTGTAGCTTTGCACCTTTCCTGGGACTCACTTGGTAGCCCAGGCTGGCCTCGAACTCACAGAGATCCGCCTGACTCTGCCTCCCAAGTGCTGGGATTAAAGGCGTGCGCCACCACCGCCCGGCTAGTACAATTAGTTTAAACCCTTCAGTATGAAGCTATTTCCAACCAATTCCAGGTATAAATTTAAGTTTGTCTTTTAAAACAAGTAGGAACTTTCTTGAATAGAAACACTCCTAATGAAAAGACAGCTGTATCAGTAGCAGAACACGGTGATGAGTTAAGAGAGCTTGCTGGTTTTACAACCACTCATACCAAACTACCAGGAGGAGAACCAAGGGCAGATGGCAGACAAATTGCCCTGGTTTGTTGGCTTGCTGGCTTTGTGAGCCACTGAGTTTAATTAGGGTTCATTACAGGAGCATGGGCAACTTGCCGGTGGCTACACCACGGATGAAGATGTCCTTTTCCCTCCACAGGGAATGGAAAAAGGGGGAGAAAGGAAAGGACTTTTGTTATAGAGTCCCAAACACTATGAAAGGACTCTGTTTGGGGATGCGTAAGATGCTGTCTCTGTCCTCTAAAGGCAGAGGTAGCATGTTCAAAACTGCACAGCAACATAGCTTGAAAGAGGGGGAGGGGAAAGGGGAGAGACCGGGAAGGAAAAGAATAAGAAGCTTGTACTTACAGTAAAAGGTTAGCAAGGAGGTGTGCTAAAAGGTCATCTGGAGAGTTTCTTTAGCAATTGTAGAGAACATCCCCCATGACTCCATTCTCTGATTAGCCTGACCAAGGCAGTCCACACACAGAGAACATGCATGTTTAACCCATCACTGCCTGTAGGGCTGAGCTCCGCAGGCTTCATAGCTTTTGCCTTGCATCTGGCCCCCACTCCAGGCTCAGATTTGATTGGGCTTAGAAGCAAGCTTCTTGCAGAGCTGACCTTTTCTGGAATGTGACTGGCATCCAGATAAAGAACAGATTGAAAGCCTCAGAACTCGTCAGTAATGCTTAGCCTTGATGAAGTCAGATCAGAGACTTAGGAATCATGTTCACCCCACCCAGTTCCTTTTCCAGCCCTTGGACATGGTATGGTGTCTTGTGTGAGAGAAGGGCTGAACAGCCACGTGTGGAAGAAATATATTGTAGTGGCCGAAACAGCGCTTTTTCCTACAACACATTCAGACCTCCCAGGAGTCCTTGTTTTCTCTGGTAATCCAGTTCAACTTGATCCTCAGTAGTCTTTGGGGGAACTTGCAACCCCTGCCCCCCAACACACACCAGGAATAATGTCTTTTCTTACTACAAAGAAAATACAAAAGAGTAGCAATGGGGTTCCCTGCTTGTGCGCTCCAGGTCTGGCTCATCTACTAAAGGAATACCAGAGGATGATGAGAGCCCTTGAGGTTTGGAAAATCCCAGCTTGGCCTACAGGTGGCAGCCCCAGGCTTTGGCAGATGGACTGTGAGCTGGGTGCCCGAAAGACCTAGTTCTTGGCATCTTGGCCCAGTGGGGAGGCTGGCCTTAAGTCTGGATTTGCTGGAATGGCCAGGTATCTGACAAGGTAAGACCCTGGAAAATACACATGTACATAAAGCCTCCTTCCTCACACACTCTTCCCACCTACTCCACACTGAGACTGGCAGTCCTCTCCAACCCAGGGGACCACAGAACTAATGTCCGTGCCATCCACTATCCAAGACATTGCATGTCGGTGGTGGTACTGATCTGCAGTAGATTTACTGTCCCATGTGTTCTGCTGCCCAGGCTGCTGTAAACTCCCCACTCCACCCACCACCAGAGTCCACAATCAAGTAGAAGCCTGTTTGGGAGATGAATTCACTTGAGCATCTTTAACTTTTATAAACTTATAAACATGCAGCAGGATTGACTAGATTTATAATCTCCTAATCAACTGGAAACACTGACTTTGAATAGGATCCAGATGATGTTGGTCTAGGTGAAATGGCGAGCTGATACCCCATCCTTTCTCAGGCTTAGCTTTTCCCGTTCTTATACAGTTCCAGGCTGCTCTTGGAAACCATAGCTCATCACTTTACTGTCTTTTACTGTTAACATAACTTGGATGGATTCCAGGTTCTTCTATTGTTACTCACTGTTAATAACTTTCATCATACCTCAGTAGTGAAGTAGTTATTAGCACACTCTTTTCTTTTATTGTGTTAGTAAGCATCACTATTGTTATGATAAATCATGAGTCTACAGTGTTCAGACTGACCTGGGTTCACATGCTGGTTACACGACTCAACAGCCCTGTAACTTTGTTTTATTTAAAATTAATTTAATTACAACATTTCTCCCTTTCTTTTCCTTCCTCCAATGATCCCCCCATATACCCCTTCCCTGCTGTCCTTCAAATTCATGGCCTCATTATTCATGAACTGTTTATTGTATGCATATGTGTATTTACATATTCATATATATTCCTAAATATATATGAATAATCTGTCTGTATAATGTTACTTGTATTTATGTTTTCAGGGCTGACTGTTTGGTACTGGACAACCAATTGATGTGCTCTTCCCAGAGGAGGACCACCTCTCCCTCTCCAAGCTTTATTCAATTGCCTGTAGTTCTTTGTGTACGGCATACCTTGGCAGTAAACAGCAGCTCTCCAATTGGACTTAGTGCTAGTGAAATCATGGTTATTGGAGGAGAATTCATAATGGTTGATTTACTAAACCAACATAATCCCTAACAACAATCTATAAACATTTGTCCTTATACCACAGCCCTGTAACTTTGACCTCATCACATGACCTCTCTGATTGGTCATAATGATCTCAGTTGCCTCACTTGTAAATAGAGATAAAAATCACTACTTACCAGCATTGAAATGAGAATTAAATAAAGGAAAAGATGCAAAGCTCTTTGCTTTGTCTAGAAAATGTGGCTGGTAAGGGACAGATTCTGTTATTAGATTCTTATTTTTCAATTGCTGCTAAGAGTTTGGTCTGGAACAGCTTATATTTGTTTCCCTAAAAGTGAAGCAAGCTGTTCATGGCTAAAAATACACATTTATATTTCTAATTGAGTCTAGGGAGGGTCAGAATAATTTAGTTTGTACATGCAGTACTAGTTCCAGAGGGAAGCTAAGTAGATGGGTCCAAGCCCTGTTCATTTCTGAGGTTGGAATAGACTTGCTCTCCCCAAGACTCCCAGGTCCTATTAGGAAATTAGCAGCTGGGAGGGTCGATGGTCTAACTCCAGGATGGCTTTTCTTGGGTTTCTGTGGGTGGTTCCCATGGAAATACTTAGCAGGGGTCTGAGGGTGTACTCAACTAAAAGCAGAGAATGGGGTGGGAGACATCAGATAGGAGACAGTGGCCTTCGTTCATCACTGTTCTTCCTCCTGGGAAGAATGCCCTTTGGCATGTGTTGAACTGCAGCCTGTTTGGTAAGTACTAGTGTGGTGATATATTGTGTACCCTAATAAACTTACCTGGGGATCAGCGGACAGAGCCAGCCACTAAATTAGACATAGAGGTCAGGCAGTGGTGGCACACACCTTTAATCCTAGCACTCTGGGAGGCAGAGATCCATATGGATTTCTGTGAGTTCAAGACCACACTGGAAACAGAGCCAGGCAGTGGTGACACACACCTTTAATTCCAATACTGGGAAGCACACGCACCTTTAATCCCAGGAAGTGATGTCAGGGATTACAAGGTATACAAGGTGTAAGGAAACAGGAACTCACTCTCTTGAGGCTGAGGATTTTGTAAGGTAAGAACATGGCTGGCTTGTTCTGCTTCTCTGATCTTTCAGCTGTCACCCCAATCTCTGGCTCTGTTTTTTTTTTTTTATTTTTTATTTTTTTTAGAAAACTGTTTAGCAATTTGTGTTACATATTAGCTGTGGAACCTGTCTGTCCATCCACCCAGCAAATCTTTTCTGGGGATCAGGCCCTGAGAGAGTGTCCTGCCCACATTTACATGCTCATATGCATAACCACTGAAGGCCCTCATCTTCTCTTTACTTCCATGAAACCTGCCATCACATTGCTTAATTACCTTCAAGCACCAAAGCCTGACTTTAATATAAAGAACTCTGACTTCTTCTTGGTCCAGAGTCAAAAAATCTCAAACCACAGGGAGGAGGCTCTGTATTAGTTATCTCCTCATGGCCTTGATAAAGCATCTGACAGAAACATCTTAAGGGAAGAAGGATTTTTGGCTCATGGTTTAGGAGTGTATAGTTTGTCATGGAGAAGGTATGGCAGAGCTCAGGGTCATGGGGAGCATGCAGCTGAGACTCCTCAAATCTTAATGAATTAAAAAAAAAAAAAAAACTTGGGCCCAAAGTGACCCATTTCCTTCAGGTCCTGAATGTCTCACTAGCCTCCCCAAACCGTGCTATCTGCTGGGGATCAAGCTTTCAAATACATGAGCCTGTGGGAGACATGTCACATTCAAACCACAGCAGGCTCTGGCTACAATTTAAGGGCTCAGCCCGCAGCAGCAGAAAGACTGGAGAATGAGTCACCATGAGAACCAAGGCCTAGTTATAGCGACTCTGAAACAGTATGTTGAAGACAGACGCTGAATCATCATAGCAAAGCTCTGATGAATTGTCAAGGTTTGCCTCAGAACTAAGTGGACTTAAACACCAATTTCCTGGTGATTGGACCTGACAATAACAAGTCTGTTATAAAACTTGCTTGCTTGTGCTCGCCTGTCCTCCCTCCCTCCTTCCATCCCTCTATTCATCCCTCCTTTCTTTTTCTTCCTTTCTTCCTTCCCTTCCTTCCTTCCTTCCTTCCTTTTTTTTCTTTCTTTCTTTCTTGTGTGTGTGTGGTGTTTGTATGTTTGTGTACAATATGCATACATGTGTGATCATGCATGTGGAGGACAGAGGTCAAAAATGAGTGTCTTCATCAAACACCATATACCTTATTTTTGAGAGAGAATCTCTCACTATACCTTGGATTAGGTCACTCTGACTAAGGGCTAATAAATGAGCTCCAAGGATCTACTGGTTTCCCCCCCTCCTCCCCAGCCCTGGAGTTATGTGCCACCATACTCAGCTTTTTGCAAGGGTGCTGGAGATCTGAACTCAGGTCCCCATGCTTGCACAATAGCGTCTTTACTGACTGAGCCATTTCCCTTTCCCAGAAGCCTTCACTCTTAGAAGTAAGGTATAGGGCACACATCTGCAATCTCAGCAGAGAGATGGAGGCAGGAGGACCAGAAGGTTACAACCAGCCTTGGAAGTAAGTGTGAGGCTAGCCTGGGCAAGATGAGGCTAGCCTGGGCAAGATGAGACCCTATCTCAAAACAAGAAAAATCAAAGGAAGAGCTCTTTCTGCTTGCCCATTTTCTTCACGCAGCTTGTGGAAATTTTCAGGTGGACAGTGATAGCTTAGTTCACAGCCACCCAATAGCTGTAGCCATAATATCAAAGTTCTTTGGAGCCCAGGTGATATGGCCTTCAAGTGCATTCTGACTTGTATTCAGTCATACAGGGCAGCCACTCTGCATGGATCCTGGGCTTACACAGAAAGACAGATGTGGACCCAACCCTGAGAGAACTTACACTGTAGCCGGAATGACATCCTGTGCAGTGCTTAGTTACAATTGGAACAGGTATTCAGATAGATGGACCATAGAGAATCCCAGGGTACCTAGGACTCTCAGGGGCTTTCCTGAATGAGGTCATTAAACTGGAATGTGGAGGGAGTCGGGGGCTCTTTAGTGAATAGCAGCCCAAGAGAGAGAAGAGCATAGACAGAAGCCCTGAGGCAAGGATTGGTCCAGCATGCTGCACACTTTGGTTCACTGTCGTCTTCCCACAATTTTCAGGAACCAGAGAAAAGAAATCGCAGTTGTGACTACCTTGCCCAGAGCTGGTGCATAGTAGCTTTTCCCTTTCCAACCAGTGCTCACCTTATTATTAAAGCCCTAGTGAATTTCACTCTCCTCACAAGCAGTGAACATCTGGAACTTAGGTTGATTTTTCAGCAGCTGGGACCCAGAACACCAGAGACTCCATGAAGCACCAGGAAGTGCCTGCTCTCAGTCTTCCCTGTGAAATAATGAGGAGGTAAAACTATGGTCTTTAGCAGACAGGTGGGTGGCAGATGGCCATTGCAAGCTCCCAGCGGGATTGCCTCCAGGGACCAGGAGCTTCTTCTCTGTCACTTTCGTTGTCAAAGAATTCTTGGTTCCTTCCTCACACAGTGTGAAAAGACCAAAGGACAGTAGGAATTCTCAACTCTATCTCTGCTGAGCCCCAGTTATCCTCACGGGCTGGATTAATTATCCATGTGGAGCAGTTACACGTGCAGCTGGTGGGTTTAATCAGTGAGATGAGCCACGGTGAACACAAGAGGCAGAGTCGCTGTCTCCCTAAAGACAGAAAGGCTCCCTCAGCCCTCACTTGTACATAAAGCCTGGGGCTGAACTCTCTGTGGGTATGGGGAGGAATCCTATAGTACCTTCTACACCAGGAGGAGAGATGTCACCAGGCCCTGTCTCCTGGGAACAGTGCCTGGAGCCAGAATGTGCTGCTCTCAGATTGACTGTAATCCTCCTGAGAATTCTTCCATGTCTTGTCTTGATCATCACACTGAAACATATTCATTGGCAGGCACAGCACACATCTTTAGCAAAAATTCTCATCTTAGCATGGTGTATGTGCAATCGGAAATTGGCAGAATCAGGAGAGGGAGCCCAGCCTCTAGACAAATGTGGACCACAGTGATACAGCACCAGGATACCAGATAAGCCTCTTAGGGCCATCTCTGCCTTACCCTGCCCATCTTCACATACTCATCCGAGCAAAGCCCTCATTCTCTAGGAAGCCCCACTTTCCAGGGAGATGGCTCATTTCTGTAGCAGACATCCTGCACGTTACCTCACAGCTCCAGCTCCCAGGGCGAACATCAGTATCTTCAGATTTCAGGCTCTGCCCCTTCCCATAACTACTAGTTCTCTAAAGCTCTTAGTAGCTGTCTTTTCACCGTGCCTACTTACTCACAGATGGTCTAATTGGGAGGTTTTAGCTCTGTGCTCCTGGCCCCCAGCTGATGCTGTCCAGCTGCACTCAGACCTCCACTCCCACGCCACACCCTGAACTTCTGTCAGACTCACATAGCCTCCGTAATGACGCAATCAGACTATCCTAGGCAGCATGCCCCTGTGCTTTTACTTTCTTGCTGATTCTAGCAGCAATTAGATAAGCATACAATGCATACATAGTTCATATGTTGTATGCATATTATACAGAACATATACATGTACCAAGCCTTTTTTTTTGGGGGGGGGGGTCTACCAACCAGCTCCCAAATCATGACTTCTTATTAGCTTTGAATGCTCAGCCTTAACTTAGCTCGTTTCTCGCTAGCTCTTTCAACTTAAATTAATTTGTTTCTCTTTATCTGCCTTTTGCCTCAGGGCTTTTTAGTTTTCTCTCCTTCTTTATATCTTTCTTTCACTGCTTCATGTGTTTGGCTGGCAGCTGCCTGGCTTCTTGCCCTGGGCATGTCCCTCTCTTTCTCCTCATTCTCTCCTCTCTTCCTGCCTGCCAGCCCCGCTGGGCCTTTCTCTGCCTAGCTATTGGCCATTAAGCTGTTTATTAGACCAATCAGGTGCCTTAGGCAGGCAAGGTGAAACAAATGCAACACATCCTTACATCGTTAAACAAATGCAGCATAAACAAAAGTAACACACCTTTACACAGTTAAAGTAATATCCTGCAGCATAAACAAATGTAATGCATCTTTGCCCAATTAAAATAACATTCCTCAACATATACATAAGATTGACTTGGGATTTTGTGGCTTATGGTATAATAGTGATATGAAGTCCATAAATCTTGACTTAGAAATCTGAATTTGGATTCCCCCCACCCCCACCACCCCCACCCCCGCTAAAACTCCTGTTGGTGCTAAGCAGTGGCAATGAGCTGCAGCATATGCAGACATATACAAGTAGACACACTGACATACAGACATATTCACATGCAATCACATGGATACGCACTCATGCAGACACACATACACATTCATGTACAGATACATATAGATAGAAACTCATGCACTCCCACAGATACACACAGACAGACACACATGGATATACACTCCCCTTCAGAGCTATACTTACAGGTGGGCAGACAGCTCTACATGCTCACATGCAGATATACACAGACTGAAATGTAATCACACACACAAACGCAAATGTCAGACACAGACATTTGCTCACAGACACACATATATGCACACATGCACACTCTAACTCAAACATACACATTTTTGAAAACTCCTCTCTTTTAAACTCAGAAGACTCAGAGGAGAAGATCTTGTCCTGGCCTGGAGCCAAGAGGGAGCTTGGAGGCAGGGCCAGAGGTGCTCTTTGGCCCCCACCTTTAAATGCAGAAGTGCAGCTCAGCTCACTCCGTGGTCAGGCAGCACCCCCACCCCCAACCTCACCCCAAGCCTGGTGGACAGTAGAGGACTAGGGGGAAGTGGGCCTGTGCACTAGTGGGTACATTTGGACCTGAGGGACTAGGAGTTAGATTCCCTGGTAGACAAACACATAGGGAGAAGTGTTAATACTCAGGGATTACCTGCCCCTTGGGGACCTGGCAGTCTGCCTCATTCCTGCGGGCATGCGCTTGCTAACATTCAGGCAGGTACCTGGCCAGCCCAGGGTCCTACAGATGCTTTGTCATGCGTAGTCTCTGTGCGCATGTGCTAAAGCCCTTTTAAGAGGCCTGCCACTGCTGCTTCTCCTTTTCCTTCTCTCCTCAGCTACTGTCTCCAGGGGTCGCTGCACTCTGAGTCTCTTCCTTCTCCCCCACACTTCCAATGAAACCCTCCATGAGCCCTGTTGCATGGTGTGTCTGTCTGCTCTCGCTCGCCATTTTTAAAATTATAACATGAGGTCCGTGACTAGGTAATAAAGATGATGATGATGGCTGGCTTCTTCCTCCCCTACAGACCCGAGACAAAAGCCTGGCTCTTTAAAACAAAGACTTTGTATGATTTTTTTTCTCTTTTTCCCCCTCCTTCAAGTAGGCCCCCTGCCGACACACTGGCTCAACAAGTTTAGTGCAGTTTATTGCATAACAGTTTTCAACCAATCAGACATTCCGTCTTTCTTCAAACTGACCAACCCCAAATTAAGAGTATGAAGACCCTCGAGAAGAGACTGGATTTCTGCCTGTGCTCTGCCAAGGGTCTTTCTCTGTGTGTCTGCTGTATTTGTGTGTTTTTTCACCCCCAATAAACACCTTTCTTCAATGCTGGTTCTGTCTGCTTCTGTTTGCTGTGTTCGAGATAACTGGCAGAGAAATGAACCCGATCAAGACCCCTAGACTGTTAACAGTACTACAGGCCAGAGAAGGCCCTGGCTGAACAATTCACACTCACTTTCACTCTGCACTCGTTGGGTTATCAGGTATCACCCCACTGAAAACAACCCATGTTGAAGACTGCTCTGTGCCAAGGGTTTTACAAACCCTTCCTCATTTCATTCTTTATACTGACCTTGTGAATTAGGCAATGTCACATCATTCTTTTTTTCTTTTTCACTTTCTGATGAGGAGAATGTTCTGGTAAACTTGAATGCTCAGCATTAGGTAGCTTTCAGCTTTTCAACTCATACCCAGCTGATTCCCAGTTCCTGCCCTAGCCTTGCTCTTTCAGGGCCTGGGATTGGCTGCTTCACAAGCTCTGTTAGTCCCTTCAGGGCATTTTCAGATAACACATTTTCCTGCTTTGCACAAAGGTGCTATATGGATGTGTACGTGTGTGTGTGTGTGGGGGGGCTCCAGTATTAACATCTATCCTTTATTGTTATATTATTATCATATTGGATAAAATATTTTATTAATTCTTTAAGAATTTTATACAATGTATTTTGACCACACTCACCTGCCACTTACCCCCACCACCTACCCCTGCTTTCTCTCCCTAACTCCTCCCAGATCTATCCCTATCTCCCTACCCCCTATTGCATTATGAAAGTAGAGATGCTTATGGGGCAGGACACCATAAGTTCTCATGTTCTTAATCCACACAGTTTGTCAACCTCTAGGCTTCTTTCTTCTGATGGTAACATATGGAATGTGTCCACCAAATATATCTTATGTAGGAAAGTCGCCTTAAACCACGAGGAGAATTTTCCCCTCCTGATTAACAAGTTTCATGGCCCTCCAAGGCACTTATGAGATACCAGCTCTTTCTCTGCAGCTAGGCAGCTGGCATCTCCCTTGGTCATTGTTTATTCTCTGTTCCTCCATCTTCTTTCCTTCAATTCAAACTGTTGCCTCAAAGACTGTACTCAGTCTGGTTTTATTTCCATAACCACTGACAAAGCTCAGCATGTCCAGCCAGTATCCTTATCACTGTACCTGTGATGTCCCATTTACTTGTGCATCTGGGTTTCTAGGAACAGACCCAGAAAACTGCTTTCATGTGTCCTTCATTGCCAAGAAGACTGCCATAGGGTGAGGAGAGAAGAGTTATCTCTGCTTATCATTGCAGAGTCCCTTATCTAGTGCTACATTCGTAGATTCCTCTAGTAAGAAAGTTTCTGCTTTACCAGCAGTGGAAGCCTGTTCATGTTAGTTACCATCTCCTGGACTGAGTTGCCTTGCCTCTCAAGTAGGAATCATAACAAAATGCTCACCCCATAGATTTATTGTGTGGATTAAAGGAGGTAAGTAATGGAGTGGGTTCCTGATTAGACCCCATACAAATGACGACATCAGCACACTTCAGCCCAGTGCACCACTGTGACTGTGGTTATCATGATGTGTGAGGGATGGCACGTGACCTAACTTGTTTATTCTTTGGATAAAACAGACACATCAACAAAAAGAACCACAAGCCATAGGTGCCAAATGGGCCAAGCAAACAGTGAAGGCCAGGCTGAGAGCCTTAGGCTCAAGTCAGGCAGGGAGAGGTATAGGAAAGTGTGGGGGTCACTGCAAATACCAGGACCAACAGAATAACGATCTGCATGAGGCAAGAAGGAAGTCCAGTCCAACATGACTCTGTAGATGATGTTGGTTTAAACTTCAAGTGTCTGACACTGGGTAGTTTAATTTAGGCATATTTAAGCACAGCACAATTGTGGGAGTTTCCTGATAATTAACTCAATCCCATGTATACAACAAAGCTTAAGACATGTTTACATTGAAACTCTTTACAGAGTACATATGGCCTCTTCCATAAAGACTGATTCTATTGACTCAGAAACAACACTCAAGATAAATGTCTATGGGAAATGACCGAGATAAACATAAAAGTTTATGGGAGTCAGGAGTGGCCCTACAGATAGCACAGATCCATTAACTACATCCACCCCTAAATGTCTGGATGGGAAACAGCCATATTTTCTTCCATTGAAGAGACAACCCTACATTTTAAACATTCCTGGTTTCCCTAGTATTTATCTGTGAGCAGAGGACCCCATGCCCTTTACAGGGAAGGTTGGTTTAAGCTGGGTCTGTACAGGTAGGTAGTAGTGAGTAGAAGTGAGTAGATTAAGAAACAACATGAAATGTGAGACAAGAAATGGAAAATAAGCCGGGCGGTGGTGGCGCACGCCTTTAATCCCAGCACTCGGGAGGCAGAGCCAGGCGGATCTCTGTGAGTTCGCGGCCAGCCTGGGCTACCAAGTGAGTCCCAGGAAAGGCGCAAAGCTACACAGAGAAACCCTGTCTCGAAACCCCCCCCCCCAAAAAAAAAAGAAATGGAAAATAAGGACGTCATATATATCCTTGGGTCTAAGATGAAATATGTTTCTTAGCTTCCCAGAAACCTTCATTAAGGCGGTTTGCCTGTGAACTGAAGTCTCTGGAGAAGTTGCATCTACAGTGGTGATTATGAACATAGCTTGACCTCAGTTGACTAGATCATCATGACTATTGACAGATGAGATATTGCTGGACTACAGCCAAAGTTACCTTGGGCTCTCTTATGCCTTTTAGTCAACCACCTCATCTTTTGTATATGGTCTAACATTACCATGACCAATCAGTAAATTTCTCAAGATGCATCTTTTAGATTAGGACATCTCTGGCTCCTCCAATCCTGAAACCAACAGTATAATAAAGGAGCCCCTGAACCTGTACAGGAGGATGGGTCTCTGCAGAGACTTTTTCCATGGTAAACCATGTCATTCTGAGTAACTTGAATTTGTGTTTTTTGAGTCACTCATATTTGGTGTTGTGGAATACTATTTTAAGATGTGTTACATTTGTTTATGCTGTGAAACATTTGTTTAATGATGCAAATATGTGTTGCATTTGTTTAACTCTGTGAAGCTGTGTTACTTTGCCTGTCTAAAACATCTGATGGCTTAGTGAGGAGAAAGTCCCACCTGACTTCTTCCTGTGCATTTATCTATCTCTTTTCTGGACTCCCTCTTACTCTCTATGGCTGCTTCCTATCAAGTAGTTGTTGAGTCTGCCTCTTGACTCAAGATTGATTTTATTTGATTAACACAATCTCCGAGTTCACAGTGTGATCAAATATCCCGCAACACACTCCTATCCTCAGGGAATTGCAAGGGTTTTTGAAGCTCTGTTGTGCCCAGTACTGGAAACAAGGACTCACCATTCTGGTCAGTCAATGCAATGGTGACAACTAGTTTGCTGCACCAGCTCTTGGTGTTAGTCACTGTTGTGTTAATATGACACACAGGAGAATCTTGCATAGTAAACGTCAAGGCACACTTCTCAACATTACCTGGATGTTATTCTCCCCCTAAGTTCCACACTGGGGCAGCCGATCTTTCCCTACACACATTTCTTGGCTCAGTGCTGCTCTCCTCCATCGTTCCTGCTTTTCTTCCATCTCTCCTTCTGATCTGCTCCCTGCTGGAAGGAGCAATCAAGACTGGCTTCTGGAAGAGTCCAGAAGCTCCCCAAGTTGTTTAGGACTGAGACACACTGAAGACTTTCCACCTAGAAATTCTTATTCGACATTTCTAGTGGACAATCACAACCATCTGGTTACCCTAATGGCAGCTGCCCCCAGTATGGGGCACATTGCTGAACTACTTAAATTCTGCCTTGGAGAAGGGGCTGGGAGGATTTATGCAACAGACTCCACATTTTCTAAGTCATGGGAGCCTGTCTGCAGCTCATGGCCCATAGGCTGCTTAACTTCATTGTAGAAAACAAGCCATGTCAGTGAATTGGGAGGGTGTCTTGCTTTTGATTTTCTTGATTCTTCTTTCTAGACATTTTCATCTACTGTATGAGCAGAATCCAATCTTTGCTGAGGTTATGAGGTAGGCTGCTATTGAGTGCCCTCATCTTACCTGGAGGAGAGGAGGTCTCTAGGATTTCAGTGTAATTGAAGGGCCTGGCCCAAAGGATTGTTTGGAAAGCAGGGGATTCTGTATCAGGTTCCGCCCAACCAGCTGCTGGTGTGAAGACAGAAGACTGAACTTGTTTTTACTTTCCTTTCATATGATTCTGTGACTCTCCTAGTGAGCCAATGAATTATTATATATATATATATATATATATATATATATATATATATATATATATATCAAAAGCTTTTTTTGTGACTGAGTAATGGCCAGCAAAACTTCCTTTCTGTTCAGGCTTCTGGTCTGTGCTGTTTCTTTTTTTCTTAACAGCTGAAGCATTGTAAAAACTAATATGTGTGAAATTACCCAATCTCTTCCATTTTACCCATTGTTCTGGTAAGTCACTACCAGGTGGATGGGGAAAGATCTTGGCTAAGGAGGCATTGTTGTCCATGCAAATAATTGGCTCCCAGTGCTTTAGATTAATTGTGCTTGTTTGTTATTTAGCCAAATAACCCCCTCAAAATATAGGACAATAAATAATCATAAATATTTTCATGCTGTCAAATGAAAAATGTAATCTCCAGTTTAGAGTAAAACTTTAAAGATTTGCACACTAAAATATCATTGCTTTAAAAACTCAGAATTATTCTCTATAATCTAGTGATTACTAATGCATTTAATCCTACCTTCTCAATATATATCCTTTGCCTGGAAGATCTTTTCCAAATCACCTAGGCTTCCTAGGTACCCCTGTTTCTTTATACTCTTACGCTGTCCTCTCCCTGCCTGCTTCCTATCTACCGGAGGTTATGAGACTCACAGAGGCATCACATAAGGCTACATTTTAGCGCCCACAGTGAGTCTTGTCAGTCACATGGCTTCCTCTCTCATTGTCAGTGTCTTTTTCTGGGTTGCTTCTCACTGCTGTTGCCCAGTTCAGGGCATTCCTGTGTAATCTCACCCAAATCTTCCCCTGCCCAAACATCTGTGTACTAAGTCCACTAATAAAAACTCCAGTGCAGGGATTAGCTTACTACAACATGGTCTTGCATTGCAGTCTATATTCCTATTCCCCTCAGCCTCCATAGGCATGCTGTATTTCCAGTACAGAGTTCATCCAATTCTAGCACCCACCTCCCTCATTTCCACCATGTCTAATGGTTCTTTAGTCCTTGTGTGTCTTTCATGACCTTATCACATATTTTTTTATACTTATTTATTTATCTGTGTTGGGGTCAATATGTACCAGGGTACGCATGTGGAAGTCAGAGGACACATGCTGGAGCTGGTTCTCTCCTCCCACCATATGGATCCCCAGGATCAAACTCAGGTTATTTGGCTTGGTGGCAAGTGCCTTTACCCAATGAGCTATCTGTGGCCCATCATGGAACTTTTGAAAAGTATTAGTTATTTTTGTAGGCTGTCTCCTCAGTACAAGTTTGTCCAAAGTTTTCTTGTTAACTATGTTGAGGTTATATATTTGGGGAAAGTACCTCACAGAAGCCCCATACATCATACCAGAGATCCTGCGGTCACAAGTAATTATTGCTAATGTTCCCTTTGGCTGCTTGGTGAAGATGATGTGTGTCTACCAGCTTTCATCATTCAAATGTTCCTATTGTTGTTTGTGATTGCAATTGAGGAGAAGATACATTGAGACTACATGGCTATCCCCCCCCCCCCCCCGCAGTGCTAAGCTGGCATCCATCAATGAATCATGGTGCATCATTTGCACTGGGGATACAGTGGTTTTCTAATTCCCTAATTCTTGCAATATTTACAAGTTGGAATGCTTCTATAAGGAAGGAAATGTTATTTCTTTTCTGTCTGATATTTTTGGTGAATATGGATATTTTCTCATGGAGAATATGGAATATGTATTCACTCAATTGTGTATCTATCAGTATGAACTCATAAATTCTGACTTTGTTCTCTGGGATACAACTCAATACTGTGATTATTTATTTTACTGGTTGAATTGCTTCTGCCTTGGCCACTGGTTACTCCATGATGGCATCTCTGGTGTCTGCAAACATCTGATCCTTTTTGTACTTCTTTACTTTTGGCTCTTGAGAATGCTCTGGGCACTTTACATTACATTTTTTCTGCCCTTGCCCTGGAATCAGCCACCTCTTTATAAGCTTTGGGCTCTTTTGGTTGGAAAGTGGAATTTAAATGCCAAGAGCTGGGCCTTCGTTGTGTTTGTTGATACTCAGACTTCATTGCTTGAAAGACCCTTTAAATAGATGAGGAAATAAGTGTATGTATATTAAACAATGTATATACAACTCATCTATCTATGTGTCTATCATCTTTATATTAAAAATTCATAGGTTCATATTGATGCCTCCTATATATTACACAACATGAGATTAATCCTTCCTTTTCTTTTTTACTAATTTGCAAGCCTTTTAAACATTACTATATAATAACAACCATGTTGCCTCTCCATCCTGACCAGCAATTTAGCTTCCTGTCATAATGGTTAAATATGTATCCAGCCATTTCTTTTGTAGCTACTGTTAGATTTTTTAAGAGTTTAGAGTTACAGTATCATAGAATTAAAGCTTATCATGCAGGTATCTGGTGCATTTTGAAGAGTATAAAATGTAAAACATTCACGTGGTTTTTCTCAAAAATTGTTTAGTAGCTATCTGGCCCTAAAGTCACACTCATAACACAATGATGAAGAGAATGAGAAAAACGATATACTATAACATTTTTGTTTTCCTCTCAGATTCATTTCTGCCCCACTCCTAACCAGTCTGCCAACAGCTGCAGCACTACCATTTAATCGGACAAGACTTTAACTCCCTCTTGTGACGTCAGAAGCCAGTCTGGGTAAACCTGAGTTAGACTAGAAATATTGTCTAGGGACCAGGATTTTAATGTTAGTGATGAGGGTCAAAGTTTTAGGAACATCTGTGATGAGGAGGTTTTCCCATCAATTCTGGAGCCATAGAAATAGTGCTATGTGTTGAATTGAAGCCAGGAAAATCTGTATGACTTTCAACCCACCCAGTCAGTCCTAGGCTGTGGGCAGAAATAAAATCAGTTGTGAGAAATTGGATGTCATAACTTCTACTGAGTGTTGATGTGTGGTCAGAATTTTCAACAGCACTTGTGCAGGGCCAGAATCTTTAATAGAAAACTAGTCTAGTTCTGGGAGAGTTTCTGAAGCAATGGGGAAGACAGCTTCAGAAAGCCCTTGACAACCTAGGATACATATGGAACCCTCATTAGAGCGATTCCCGCTAGAGATGAACTCAGAGGGGAATATTAGGTTGTTAACGTAACTACATCAAGAATCAGTTAAAACCAAAACTGCTAGGTACTCCCTTCAGGGATTTTCTTAATCAGATTGTTTGAATCAAGAAGACCCACCTTACATCTGGGCCACACCTGGTTGCAGCCAACATAAAAAGGATGCCTGCTCGTCCTCACTCTCGCTGGCAAGCTCATCTACCCTGTTGCTGTGCCTGCTATTAAATCCAACTTCCACTCGGGAGGCAGAGCCAGGCAGATCTTTATGAGTTCGAGGCCAGCCTGATCTACAGAGCGAGATCCAGGAAAGGCACAAAGCTACACAGAAAAACCCTGTCTCAAAAAAACAAAACAAAACAAAAAAAATCCAACTTCCTCAGGATTTCAATGCAGACTGAAGACCAGCAACTCTTCAGAAATCCTCCAGGATTCCAGCACCAGATTAGGATTGCAGAGACATCTAGCATCGTGGACTGAACAATCCAGATTCTCAGCCTTTCCTATGGAAACTGTGGTCACAAACAATAATCTATTGGCTGAACCATAGCTTAGATACAACTAAAGAGAGAACTAATTAGCTGGAGAGGAAAATTAAAGAAAGCATACTTGTAGTAAGAGATGCTGTTGCTAAAATTTCTTCCCACTGGGAGCCATAAAGCAAAGTCCTCCTCCCAGGATCCTAGTGACAAACTGAGGAACAATGCCACCCGAGTTTGCTCTGAGAAACCAATGAGTTTATTGGGCTTCCTTACAGATCTCCATTTAAAATACAAATTACCAATACATGCAAATGTGCTAACAACAGAAAAAGAACAATGGCAAAATATTAACTAAAAAGGTTATAAATGATAGGGATAAAGGAAGCTTGATCCCATAAAAAGGGGGGAAATAGAGCTAAATAACAGAAAAAGTCACAGCCACTGCTTCCTGTCTGCTGTGAGGTAGAAGCAGCTTTCTCCTGCCACACATTCTTGCAGCCATTCTGCTCTGCCCTAGTGCATGGAGTCAAATGAGCCCTCTGAAGCTGATGGTGAGGATAAGCTGGCCTGGAAAGACAGACTTCTAGGTTACCTGGTTCGCATTGCCTCTGTCTTCCTTGTGATGGCCCTGGTGCTCTCTACTGTCTTTGGGGTCATTACATACCATCAGATCACAGCTGTACTTAGTCTCTCAGTGTGTCTCCAGTGTCTGGGTAACAGCGATAGCAACCTTGTGGTCATCTGTCATAGTCCCTATACTATTGACCAAGACAATTATTATAAGAGGATGTATTTAATTGAGGGCTTGCTTACAGTTTCAGAGGTTTAGATCATTGTCATCATGGTGGGGAGCATGGCAGTACACAGGCAGATGCCGGAGCAGTAGCTGAGAACTACATCCTGATCTGTAAGCTGAGAGAGAGAGAGAGAGAGAGAGAGAGAGAGAGAGAGAGAGAGAGAGATTGGATCTGTCATGAGCTTTTGAAACCTCAAAGTTCACCTCCAGCAACATACTTCCTCCAATAAGGCCACATTCATTCCAGCAAAGCCACACCTCCTAAACCTTTTAATCTCTTCAAATAGTATTGGGGACTATGGGGGTCCAGCCCCTCTGTAGTCCCCTCCTAGGGTCCAGGAAGAATCTACAACCAGCTGATAATTAATCTTTGATGAAAAGAAATGAATCTATGTACACGAAACTCCTTAGTCCATATACTTTATTATTCTGTGTCAGTTGCAGGCTTATATTCTGCTCTCATATTTAGCTCCTTTCTTGTCTGATTTTTCTCTACACTTGTCTGTGGTCCTCTCTAGGTTCTATCTTAATTACTTCATCTTAGTTCTGCCCCTTCTAGGTTCTTATCCATCTTGTTCTTTCCCATATCATCTCTTCTCCCATCTCCTTCTCTCATCTGTTTCTTCCTCATCTTGTTCTTTCCCATCTGGCTTCCATCTCATTCCTCTAGTACTCTCTTCTAGCTCTTCACTCTAGTTCTTCCCCATCTCAGTTTGTTCCTCTCAATTTCTTACCCATCTAGTTCTTCCCTTCTCTTTTCTCTTCTCCGTTTCTTTTTGTGCCCTGGAAGTCCCGGTATATATACACTTACAAGCAGTAATCCCTTGGCAGTGCAAAGCCAGGCTTCCAGGGTCAAATGGAGGGGTGAGAAGAATCACATAGGAGGCAGTAATTGTTAATTATCATTTTCAACCCAAAAGGGAAGTGACTAATGGAAATAAATTAACTAAAGGCTAAATTCAGGTAATAGCTAAGAAGAGGGATTTTATGTGCTCAACTATAGTCTTAAACGTGATTGGTAAAAAGTGTTAAGAATCTGTAAGTTTCTAGGTCAATGGGAGAAAATAAAACTGCCTTCTTTTTTCCTGTGGCTCCTATCTGTCTAAGCTATCTGCCATTTTTCTGCAGGGTGGGGGAAAGTGTGCTCGGTTGCTAGGCAACCTGTGTACAGCTAGATGCCTCTGGTGATAGTTAAAGGGAGATCTGGAACTAGAGGTAAGATTTGGGAAAGGAGGAAGTTAAGCTTGATTGGCACATCCACCAGGCCTTCTCAAACAGGTAGCCTGGATGCTTAAGTCTGTTTTTAGAGAGTATGGAGGTATCTCTGATAAGGTACTTTCCTCCATCTGGGGATGGACCTGGCCAGATGCTGCCAATGATAATAATTACAGGGAGGCTTGAACTGGAGTTCGGGCTGAGCATAGCTGTTAGCGCAGAAGGTTATCTAAATATTCCTAGAAGTGGTTAGGTAAGGAGTTAGAGGTCTATAAAGTTAGTAAGGCTGTAAGAAAGGAGGGCCCGAGCTAAATTGTGTAAAGCTATTACTTAACGTCCACCTGACCCAGGCGGTGTCTCCTTGTGGAATTTACCTTAAATCAGGAGACTTGTTATTACTGTTAGTCTTTGAAAGTGGCTAAGGGAGATATCTGATTCCGAGGAAGCCTTTCCTGAGGCTGTTCTCCAAATACCTGGAATGTGTATGTCCAGAGAGTGATCAGTCCACACTGTTAGCCCTTCTTAGGGAAAAGTCAATTGGGAAAACTATAAAGGCACACATGATTTTCATAACAGAAGACAGCTGATATATAACAAGCCAAATAACACCAAAAGGTCCTTGGAATTTGGCTTCCTCTGAAGGAATTCCTTGATCCCTCCAGGTAGTGACTTTGCCATAACCAGTTGAGTTCTTATGATATATTCCTGCGGCCCGCAGCAAAATAGTGCTACTCCGGGATCACTAAGTATTCAAGCATATGAGCCTATGGGACCATTCTTATTCAAACCACCACATCATCCTCATCCTGTCTGAGATCTATGGTACTGTGGATAGGTAGCTTAAAACTGAGGTTTAGAAAAAAGAATATGGTAGATGAGTGCTTGATCCTTGGTGCTTTCTTGCTAAAGTCTGTTAGTGTCTTCCTTCCTCTTTTCTATGTGGCATCTTTCAAAGGGGACACTGTGTGCAGGTCTGGAAGCTACGTGCATGTGTTCATTGGTTACTGTGTGGACGAGTGTGTTCTGGGATCCACCTCACAGAGCTTGGCATTCGTCTCAGCATTGTCTTGAAGAGGAAGCGACAGTCCAAGAACACTGTCTTTGAGACTGGAGTCCACCACACAGTGAACCGCTCTGTGCCTTTGCTATAAGGGGTTAATTCAGCTGTGCCAGACTTTGAACAGATTTTCACGTGGCTTGGTTATTTACTCTTCTGTCCACTCTCCAGTAATTCCCCTTGGGTCAAGGCCTCTCCCATTGACCTGGTTTACCAGTTTGACCTGGGGTGTTCGTGGATCAGAAGGATTCACCACTTGCTTAAATACACACAGCCAGTAAGTGGCAGAGTCAGAAGTTAGACATCTGAAACCTGAAAGTGCATGATATTTTAACACTATTTATCCTCCCAGTGGGTAAGCTCAGTAGAGTGGAAAGACTCTATGAGATATGCGAGTTTGAAGCATCACAGAATCACCTAGGAAACTCCCTGGGGAGAAAATATGATGTATGCAGTTTTGGAGGGGGGAGGAGGAACAGCTGGCAAGGCAGAGGATTGGTTGTTAGCTCTGGAGCATCTCTCCAGCCCCCATGGTTTTATGTGTATTTCATAGAAGGATCCAACAGGTTTTGCATTAAAATGCAAAACAACACTAACCCCCAGTTCTTAAAAGAAAAGACAAGAACAGGTTATCATCAATCTGTAGATCGAAGAAAACTGTAACCCCTTCTGTCTTTCCTTTCTGTTTCTTTGGGGGCTGCTTCCAGGTAGTCAGGAGTCACAGTCAGGCAATGACCAAGGGACCAGGTGACTCTAACAGGTGAGGCTGGCTGCTTGCAGATCACTTGCAAGACGGACCATTCTGGGCTGTGACTGTCAGAGAATCCACATGCGGTTAGTGGAAGGCCTCTCTGTTCTGCCCTGGTGGCCCGGCCCACTCAAATAGAAGCTTGGTTAATAACTTTAGAAAATGTTCATGGTAAACATGAAACACAGAAGATGGGAAAGTGAGTCTACATCTCTAATTGGATAAATGTAAATGAATTAAACTAATACACTTCAAGACAGAAATAATTGAAGTTTGTGTGTGTGCTTGTTGGTTTTAAAGCTGGGACTAGAGAGAGAACTCAGTGGGTAAAGTGTTTGCCGTTCAAGACTGAGGACTTAAGTTCAGATCCCCAGAACCCATGTAAAAGCCTGGTGCAGTCCCATGAGTGTGTGAGCATATGCAATCCCAATATGCCTATGGTAGAAGGGACAGGAAAACCCCTGCAAGCTCCCGGGCTGGCTACCCCGCAAATAGAGCAGCAGCGAGCTCCCTGGGAGGTAAGGATCAATACCTCAAGCTGTCCTCTCACCTCCACTTGTGCTCCATGGCAAATGTATGCCTGCATTTACACACAAACATTAGCACTCTCTCCCTCTCTCTCTTTCACACACACACACACACACACATACATACACACACACTGTTTAAAAACAAAACATGATCAATTAATCAATTAATTGTAAGAAACACACTGAGAGTGTGAAAATTAACTAAAAGAAGGGTGATATGTGAACACTACTGTCAGAAAAAAATCGAATATAAGAAGAGCATTAATAGGATGAAAAATGAGTAATTAGTAATAAATGAAACACTCGGACAAGAAGTAGTGGATTTGTATGCTTTTGTGTTTTCTCTTTTTTCCCCTCTATTTTTTTCTTTTATTGAAAATATATCTTTTTCAAACGAATGTATTCTGATTATGGCTTCCCCTCCCCCACCTCCTCCAAGATCCTCCCCAACTCCTCCTCCCATCCAAATCTGCACGCTTTCTGTCTCTTGTTAGAAAACAAACAGGCATCTCCAGAATAATAATAATAAAATAACATAAAACAAAGCACACAAACCAGAATGGCACAAAACAAACAAATAAGAAAAAGAGTCAAAGAAAAAGCACAAGAAACACATTTAGACACAGAAACACACATGTTTGTACACATAGGACATTGGAAGCCATAATATATGTACAAAGGACCTGTAAGGCTAAAAAAAAATGCCCCAACAAAACATGACAAAGAGCCTCCAAAGATGCCACTGAGTTTGTTTTGTGTTGGCCATCTACTGTTGGGCAGGGGACCTCGCCTTGAGAGTAGATTGTATCCCCAGAGAGACTCCACTGGATAGAACTAAGTTTTCATTTACGGATGGTTATCTATCCATCCATAATGGAAATAGCATTGGTGTTAGAGATGGGGGCTTGTGTCTACTGTGAACACTGGGACTCCACGTGGTGCAGACCCACGCAGGCCCCTAAGCATGTTGCCACACACAGTCTCTGTGAACTCATATGTGCATCTTGTGTGTTTAAAGGCCTTGTTTCCTTGGTGTTCTCCATCCTCTCTTGCTCATCTTGCTACCTCCTCTTCCTTGCGGTTCCCAGAGCCCTGAAGGGAAGGATTTGATGGCAGCAACACATTTAGAACTGAGTGTTTCAAGGTCTATTGCTCTCTGCCCATCGTCTGCCTGAGGGTCTCTGTTATTTGTTCCCATCTACTGCAGGAGGAAAGGCACTGATCTACGAGTACAGCAGAATGTCATTAAGAGTCATTTAATAGCTATATTCCTTTAGCAGAGTAGTAGCATTTAGTTTTCCCCTAGGTCCCTGGCCTATCTGGTCTCATGTTCTTGGCCACCCGAGCAGTGTCAGTGATTAGTTCCATCATGGAGTGGACCTTAAGTCCAATCAGTATTGGCTGGTGACTCCCACAAACTTTGCGCCACTATTACACTAGCACATCTTGCAGGCAGGTCATCACTGTAGATTGAAGGGTTTGTAGCTGGATTGATGTTTACCTTTCTCCTTTGGCAGTATGCAGAATACCTTCCAGTACCATGAACAATAGTCAGTACAGGAAAAGGCTCTAGGTAGGCACTAGCTCAATTCACTGAGTTGTATAGGTCTCTTCAGCAATAGAGCCTTAACATCAATTTGTAGTGAGCAACCAATAGCCTTGGCAATAGCCTGGGTCATTTGGGGGATCCTATAGGGCCTCTTTGGCCAACAACTTGGTTAGATATAATTCATTCCCAGCACTGGAAGCTTCATTTGGTGACAAGAGATGTTCAGTTGGGACTCTTTCCCCCCTTCTGCCCAAATGGATCTTAGTTTTAGCTGTTTCCCCCCCATATTCCCTCCTTTAACTCTCTTCCCTCTCTGTTTGATCCTCCAATTCCTGTCCCCATTCTTGTCCATCCCTAACTATCTGATCTATTTCCCCTTCTTAGGTAGATCCATCTCTCCCCATTCCTTTATTCTATACCTAACCTCTGTAGTTATATAGATTGGAGCTTGTTTGTAGAAGACTTAACAGCTCACATCCACATATAAACGAATATATACTGTATTTGTCTTTCTGGATCTGAGTTACCTCACGCAGGATGATTTTTTTCTAGCTCCACCCATTTACTTGTGAATTTCATTTTTTAATGGCTGAGTAATTTCTATCATGTAAATGTACCATATTTTCTTTATCTATTCATCCATTGACACACATCTAGGCTGTTTCCATTCTGGCTGTTAGGAATAGAGCAGACGTGAACATTGTTGAGCAAATGTCTCTGTAGCAAGATGAAATGTCCTTTGGGTATATGGTATAGCTTGAGGTAGAACTACTCCCCGATTCCTGAGGACCATCCACACTGGTTTCCATAGTGGCTCTACAAGTTTGTCCTCCCACCAGCAAAGAATAAGCGTTCCCCTTCCCCCACTCATTCGCCAGCATGAGCTGTCACTTGTTTTATTGATCTTAGTCATTCTAACTGATGTAAGATGAAATCTCAAAGTAGTTTGATATGCATTTCCCTTATAACTAATGATGTTGACTATTTCGTTAGGTACTTCTCTGGGATGAAGCCTCCTTGATTGTGGTGGATGATCCTTTAAATGTGTTCTTGAATTTGGTTTGTAAGTATTTTATTGAGAATTTTTGCATCTATGTTCGGAAGAGAAATTGGTCTGTAGTTCTCTTTCTTTGTTGGGTTTAGGTATCAGGGTAACTGTGGCCTCATAAAAAGAATTGGGCAATGTTCCCATACTTTTAAAACAACTTTCAAAGCACACAAAGCAAGAAGGGACAGAAATACTATGGGAATCAACAAGCTCTCGGTGATAGCAGAAAGTTTATGAGCATGTGAGACACAGATGTTTTAGTTTGTTTGTTTTGTTTTTCTGAGGTGGGATCTAAGTTGCTATATAGTCTAGGCTGGTCTCAAAATCATGATCCTCCTGCCTTAACCTTCTAAGTACTGGAGTTACAGGTTTGTATTACCACTACTGCCTTCTTTCTTACTTGATAACAGAACTTTGTTTGGAGGGAGAAAGAGAATCAGTTGCCCCAGGAAAGCCTTATGCTGGCACGTGGAAGAAGTTTCTGTGTAGATTTGCTGAAACTTTCAAGTACCCACGCATGGCAAGAAGACTTTGCAATGAACTGATTTTACATGGACAATTCCATCCCTTTTCTTCCTTTCAATACGGATGAACAAGCATAGAGTGCTGCTCAGAGATCAATGATGTCTGTCAGGGCATGTTGTCTTCCCTTTGAGAGCCTCAAAATACCAGGTTGGCATTGTCAAAGCTGCTCTGGAGAAAAAAATCAAGAGCAAGTGGCTGTGACTCTGAGTGGCCCCTGACTTAGGTGAAGTCTCAGTGCACAGTAATCCAACAGTGGACCAAGTGAATTGTGGACAGCTAATCTGGGACCAATTCCTTCTCGTATCTCCTCATCCCAAGCTCCACCCCCACTACCTTCCACTCCTGCATTTCCCACCTACCCCATCCAGCTGCATATTCAAATTTCTGCATGGTAATATTCTGTGGGTGTTTAAAAGTATTTTCTGTCAAGATTGAAAGTTCTAAAAACATTTCAATTGTATTTCTTCGAAATAAAGCTATACATAATGTTTTAGCCATACATAACATCTTTGGTGGGGCTCTCTCTCTCTCTCTCTGAATCTTATTGAATAATTTAAAATTTATCAGGTTCATTTGGGCAAACAAAGATAATTTTTTTGCTCTTTGTTTCAAGTCTCTTTAATTTTACTCTTCCCATTGCCTTTGTGCTTGAGGGAAATTTACCTCTGAGCTGTTGCCATGGTAACCAGGCAGCTACCTTAGTGGAACAAATCTATGACACGCAAATAAGCAAAAGGGGGTGAATGTGATGTGCAGTGACTATATTCGCCTTGTCTCTTATCTGCGATATGTCATAGTAAAATCCACTGTGATAGTTTAAAGGATCTTGGCAGATTTAGTCACCTGAAGTTTCCATTCATATAGAAAACACCCGAATCATGTGGTATGACTGAGTGGCACATGTGCTCATAGTCAATTCTTCTGTTAGCTATCCTCTAAGACAGCCCCATCCTGGTACCCACACTGCATGCTGCCCCCTTGCTCATTTCTATTGGGGTTCTTTATGACCAGTGCTGACAATTGGACATCCCTTCCAGTGTTAGGTTATTAAAAGCCTGTGGCTTCAATCTCTTAGTTCACACTCTATGAGAAGCTAGCTGTGCATCATGAAGACTCTTCATGTGACTGTACAATAAAGTCACTGGCCAACAGTCTGTGAGGACCTGAGGATTCCAGCTGTGGTCCAAGTGAGCTTGGCAGCAGATCTGCCATCTGGCCATCTGTTTGCCTTCAGTTTCCTAAGCAACACTGAGCCAGAACTACCTCATAACTGAACTGCTTTAGGATCCCAACACACAGAGAGCAGGAGATAAGACATGCTCTTATTTATTAAGTTGCTGATGTTTTGGGTCGGGGAGGGGTGATTTGTTAGGCAGCAAGTAATGCAATGTTCACTTTGTTTGGGAGATCCCCTTGGCTCCCACTAAGTCTGCGATTTCTCTCTCACCAGGCTTATGTCTCCTTGAGTTTTGACTTAGCTTGCTTGGCCTTGCCTTGCCTGGCACAATGGCACATGCTCACTAACCAGGCCTGAGTGGCTGACTTGCCTGTCATTGTAGACTCTGATCCAGTGAGAGCAGAAAACACAGTCCATGTGCCTGACTCCCCTGAGCATCTATCAGGCTCTGTCAGGAACTTTTCAGAGTGGGATCTCTGCGTCATCTAATTGCTCATTTGCCTTTGTTTCTTAATGTTTAATAAAAGAGAATGCATTATTAATGCACACAACATGGGAGAATCTTAAAATAACTGTGCTGAGTGAAAGAATTCAGACAAAAATATTACTAAGTTCATCTGAATAGAGTTTCAGATAAGGCAAACTAACTTATAGTGCTGAAAGGTCAATGGTTACTGGGTCAGGGGTCAGGGAGGGTACTAATGGCTGGATAGCTGAACAGATTACAAGAGGCTTTGAGGAAAATGATTGTGTTCATTAAAGTAAAAATAAAATACCAAAATCAGATTTCCAGTCAACTGTCATGGTCACATTAAATACCTGAGGTGGTCAGCTTAGAAGGAAGAATGTTTACTTTGGCTCAGGGTTTCTGAAATCTCAGTCCACGATCACTAGTACTGGTACTCCAGTCTGTGGTGGCTCAGTACACCACAGAAGCAGTGCTTGGTGGAGGCCTGTTCACTCATGCCTCCCAAGAAGAAGTAGAGACGACAGGGATCAGGTCCCATGAGTCTCTTCCTCATCCATCACTGGATGTTGATGGGAGCAGTCTTGTGCAGGCTTTGTGCATGCAACCATACCTACTGTGAATTCATGAGTGCAACGGGCATGTCATGGCCAAAAGACAGTATGCCATAGCCCTCCTCCTCGTCGCCTGGCTCTTACGTTCTGACTAGGTAATTCCCATAGAAAAGTTTCATTTTGGTCACAGTTTTGAAGGTGGGGGGTCCAAGATGGGGCAGCTATATCTTCTGGGCATCTGTGATGCCTGGGGCATGAGAAGTGGAGGGAGCAGGCACTCGTGGAGACAAATCCTCAGAATAATGGAGCTTTAGAGCGACCTTGTCAAGGTGACTAACGCAGTCCCAGGAGAGGGAGGGCTCACCCACTCCCAAGATGGAAGCAATCTATTCACGGTGATGCCATCTCCATAAATCAAACACCTCCCACTCCATATACTGACAACTGACAAGGCAGGAGGCCCCAGCATGAGTTATGGTGGGGACAAACCATTTTTAAATGATACCACTGTTACTTATAAAAACTTCAAAAGCATCAACAAAAAGATGTGTTTGTGCAGAGGAATAATTAGTTCAGACTCATGTTTAAGTGCTCAGTTTCTGACGAAATGGAGAATTACCTGCCAATCCCCCTCTTCATGCAAAGAGCTTGTGTTGTGCTTCAGACAAAACGGGCTGCTCAGCTGCTTAAACACAAAAACGCTCAGCTATGAGATCTTTCCAGTAGATGGACCTCAAGTGTGGACTACCTCTCCCAGGTGCTTGTGTTAGAGGCAGTGTCCAGAGTGACCTCAAAGCCTCAGAGTCCTGTCACCTCATCAGGGGTCTCTATACCTCCATCTTCTTTCTAGAGGGAAGAAGAAATAAAGGCTGTCACTAGACTAAAAATAGTACAAATTAAAAGTGTGCAATTTCCCCTCTGTGTTTCATTGAAATATTTCTTTCTCTCAATCTAATTGATTGTCTGAATCTGCAGCTTCCCACATCTGCAGATTCAATGAACATCAGATAAAAAACATTCTAAATCAAACTGAATCTTTACTGAACTTGTACAAGCTCTTCTTGTATTACTCCCTAAACAGTACATTATGACAATTATTCACACATTTTATTGTATTGGATCTCATAAGTCAGAAATGGTTCATGTATACAGGATAGGCATAGTTTATTGAAGCAACTATACCACTTTGTATTAGAGATTTATTCAGGTAGTTTTGGTGCTCAAGGAAGATTCTAGAAGTACCCTCCCCCCCAAAATACCAAGGGATTATTGTATTCTCTTTTTATTCTTTCAGATTTTAGCTTATTAGGCACCTGTGATGGGTAAGTTTGTCAACAAAGTTGGATTTAGGAATCCTAGGGCATCAGTGAAGCGTACCTTTGGGTGTTTCAGTGAGATTGTTTCTGAGAGGATTAGCTGCAGGGCAGAAGATCTACCTTGGATGTGGGCAGCATCATTGCTTGGGCTAGGGTTCTTAATGGAGTAAATAGAGGAAAAAATGAGAACACCAGCTGAGTAGGGGCCCGAACCTTTCTCTGCCTCCTGATCGTGCCATGTACCAAGCCACTTCAGTCCCAAGCCTTCCCTGCCATGATGGACTGGACCCTCTCAATCCTTAAGCCAAAACAAACCCTCCCTCCCATGTATTACTTTTGGTCAGTATTTAGTCATAGCAACAACCAAAAAGTAAGGATTGTAGCACCTCTTCTTGCTATTGGTAAAATTACTCCTTTACTAACAAATAACTTGGATAAATGGACACCCTAAACTTTAGTTTTATAATCTGCAAAGTGGGTATGAACTCAAGCTTGGGGTTATGAGAACAATATTAATTGACTCAGCTAAAGCGACATTAACTGACTTAGCCCAGGACCCAGTATTTAGGACATAATATGTACTTAATGAATGTCAAATGTCATAATTTGATGAGCAACACTTGTGGTATTGAAGACAGTAAAGGGCTATTACAATAAACACACAAACTTCACATTTTCCAATAGTAGATTTTGGAATCTTACCTGCTAAATTGTCATGATCTGTGGCCAACTTGACATATAGTTTTTCCAGTAAAAATAAGGAGGATTTGTTGGTTGCATTATTTGTTGGAAAACTCCAAGTCCTTGTCAAATATCTCTTCTTTTTGGGGAATTAAAAAAATATTGCCTAAATGTTCATGTCAGCAATAATTTGACATCTCAGTGTTCAAATAGATTGTATAAAAATATAATGTTTACATTGCATGTAAATAGATTTAAAAATTTTTTAGATTTATTTTATCTTCTGTGTATAAAGGCTTTGCCCGTGTGAATGTATATATACCATGTGTTTGTCTGATGCCCACAGAAGTCAGAAGAGGGCTTCAGATCCCCTGGAACTGGAGCTATAGATGGCTGTAAACCATCATGTGGGTGTTGGGAATTGAATCCAGGTCCTCTGTAAGAGCAATAAGGGCTCTTAACCACTAAGCCATCTCTCCAGCCCCATAAATATATTTAATACAATTTATTACATATAATAAAGTAATATATTTATAACATTTGAATATATCTTTAGCATTGTATATAATATGTGTTGGGCCTGATCGTACACTTGTAATCAGAGCTTCTTGGGAGATTAAGAAAGGAGAATAAAAACTTCAAGGCCAGGACTAGCAAGGTACCTGTTGCCAAGCCTGATGACCAGGGTTAATCCCTGGAACCCACATGGTAGAAGTAGAGAACTGATTTCTGCAAGTTGTCCTCTGATCAGCACATATATACTGTGGCATGCATGCATGAAGGAAAGATGAAAGAAGAAAGGAAGGAAAGGGAGGGAGGGAGTGTGTGTGTGTGTGTGTGTGTGTGTGAGAGAGAGAGAGAGAGAGAGAGAGAGAGAGAGAGAGAACCAGCCTGGTCAAGTTGGCAAGATCTCAAAAAATAAAATGTAAAAATAAGTCTGATGTCATATCATGTACAAGGTCCTAAAGGCAACCCTCAGTAAACACACACACACACACACACACACACACACACACACACACACACACACATCCTGATGGAGGTAAGCTCCCTGAATTCATCGCTACTTCATTTACCTTTTAATTCTGTTAAAGGTCCATTGACTTCATGGGGTTAGTTTTTGTTGTTTCTCTCTCAATCCCACAAAAATGCAATGTGATATCCAACGTAGCTTCATCTCTTTCCAGATCCCCTAGAGCACTGTGCCTGGGGCGTTGGCTGGATCCCCAGGCCCCACTTTTGACTTCAGGCCAAGCATCCTAGCACCTGTCAGATGTTCTGTTCAAAAGCAAATACTTTTAGACATAAGATGAAGTGAAATCTCGGAGACTCTCGTTTAAGACTTCCTTCAGGCCAATAGGAGGAGCAGGGGTGAAACATGGCTGCAAAGAACAACATGAAATGAACACTTTGCTGCGCGTTTGCTGAGTCCAGGGGCCACCAGGAGCTGACTGCCCCAGATCCTAACAGGTAGATTTCTGCCCCCATCCAGTGGGATAGGCTCTTTAAAGAGAAGCTATTTAAAGAAAAACTTGGTTTCCTTATAAATTAAACCAAATAACAGGGAAACAGAGAGACCTTTCTTTAAAAATGTTTTCTTGTTATTTATTTAAATCATGTGTATGTCTTTGTGTGGTTCTGGGCAATGTTAGTGCAGTGTCCTCAATGGCCAGAAGAGGATTTCAGAATCTCCGGAACTGTAGTTATAGCTAGTTTTAAATCATCCAGTGCAGATGCTGGGATCTGAACTCAAGTCTTCTACAAAAGAAGAATGCATTCTTAACCGCCGACTATCTCTTCAGCTCCCAGAGAGAATTTTCTAGTTCAAGCCTAATAATTTTGATAAGAAAGGAGGAAAAAATTTAAAGATACCCTGAAGAATGAAATAAAACATGCACGAAGTTTAAATGCAATATGGGATTCTAGGCTGGATCTTGAAATGGCAAGGGGGAAATAAATGATGAGACCTGAATGGCCTGCTGTGCAGTTAGTACTAATGCACCAATATTCATGCCTTAGTTTTACTAAATGTGTACGAGGGTCAGGAGGCCCAGCCAAGCAGGATGCGTCTGCACTGTTTAAAATAAAGTAAGAACAGAAATAGTGGAGACATGAGCAAGAACGAGACGGTGCCTTGTATAACTACCCCTTCAGCAGTTAGGTTCATCTTGACCCAATAGACAAAGAATAGGATGTGAGGTAACCAAGGAAACTACAGCTGCATCTTGGTAGCTTTGTTTCCTGATGGTTAAACTGCTCCTTTGTGGACTGACATCTTTGAAACTGCTGTTAGGTCCACCCACCCCCCTTTATTAGAAAATAAGGACACTTTTCCAATGCCCATACAATGCCACAATAAACATCATCCAGATAAGCAGGGAAGGAGAAAACACACACACACACACACACACACACACACACACACACACACACACACACACACACAATCTGGGGGCATTTTTGAGCCCAGATAGGTACAGTGGAATGAAAAAAAGGTGGTACTCAAGAAGAAAAACAATGACTTCACAAGAGGGAGTGGATCACATGCCACATGGAACTCTTTTGGGGGTTGGAGTTTTAATAAACCAAAAGATTGGTTTATTTCAGTTTTATGGGAATGGGTGTTTTGTGTACAATCATATGTGTGCCACATGAAACTCTGTTGGGGAGGGTAGGTTTAATAAACCAAAAGACTGTTTTATTTCAGTTTTATGGGAATGGGTGTTTTGCATACAATCATATGTGTGCGCCACAAGGTATGTGGGGCTCCCTGCAGACTGTTGGAATGGCATTACTAATCTGAGAGAGCAGAAGAGGGCCATAGGCAGAGTAGATTGGAATTTCTAGAAGACAAATCTTCTCAGGCCATCTAGGTAGACACAGTGGACCTTGAGGACTAAGTAGTAAGATGGTTGGTGAATTTTATAGCCAAACAGCATAGATTTATCTAAAGAGAGCTGGCCTCTGCTGTGTGGCTTCCAATTATTTCAATTAATGACTCATAGGAAGCTGGTGTATTACTACAGATTGTGTTTGGCCAATTGCAATGAAACCCAATTAGCCAAACTGAGGCATTTTCTTTTTCTCTTCTCTGCGTTTACTTTTTCTTTCGTTAAAAAAACAATAAGTTGACAAGGAGACCAAAGAAAACAGGTCAAAGCTGGTCAATACTTCACGTTCTTCTGAGAACTTCCAACCTCTCTCCTTCTTCATTGTCATCCTATGTGAGGAGTTTTTGTTATCATGGTTGCTTCTCTGGCTGCAAAGGAATAAAAGGAAGTACTTCTGTCAGCAAAGCAGAATGTCCTGGGGATTCCCAAGAGAGTTCCCGTTGGCCAGAATTCTGAATCCTTGCTGCAAGAAAGATTAGAAAGTAAAAGTACTGTTGTTTTTTTTTTTTTTTGAGCATAAATAAATTTCAGCTATACTGAGTTGTGTGATATTTTGTTTTCTGACAAAGTTTGCCTGGAGATCAGAGGGTGGAGCTAGCCACTACTAGAAGCTGGATGGTGGCACACACCTTTGGTCCTAGCACTTGGGAGGCTCACACCCTTAATCCCAGCACAATTGGAAGGTGGAGACAGGAATATAAGGGTGGTGGAGATAGGACCTCGGTCAGTCCTTTGGGTCCAAGGATTAAGAGGGATAAGAACTCTCTGGTGGCTGCTGCTCTGCTTCTCTGATCTTTCAGCTTTCACCCTGATATCTGACTCCTGGTTTTCATTGGTAAAACTAATTAGGATCACACTTCACTAAGTAGATGAGATCTGTCTGGAGGGAAGGAGGTGATGAATAATTGATCAATAATGAGCAATGTCTACCCCAAAATGACACAGTAACTTTTAGATTGTTGACATTCCTCTAATTCTAAGCTTACTCTATTCACATTCCACATCTCAGTGACAGGTATTCCCTCATTCCAGCTCTCAGGTTAGAATCTTGGTGTCAGTCTGGATGACAATCTCTTTGCACATATATCACATCTATTCCCTCATATCTAATCTCAAAATACATCCAGACTCTGACTGCTTCTCACCATTGTTGTGAGAGACTTTTCCTGGAGAGATAGGACACCCTCCATATAGGGAAGATAGAAAGCCACAGATCAAAATAAATATTACACCAACACCAAAGTCCAATTTGGTGAACCAATGAGTTTATTGAGGTTCCTTACAGGAATATGGATGAGAAGCTACTTACAAAAGGCAGGATAGCCAGGTAGTGGTGGAGCACGCCTTTGATCCCAGCACTCGGGAAGCAGAGCCAGGTGGATCTTTGTGAGTTCAAGGCCAGCCTGGTCAACAGAGCAAGATCCAGGACAGGCACCAAAACTGCACAGAGAAACCCTGTCTCAAAAAAAAAAAAAAAAAAAAGCAGGATAACTCAGAGGCAGCTGCATCATTGGTGGTGCACCCCTGCATGCATGAGGACTCATGAAAGCTGCAACCCTGTAGCTCTCTGCACCATTTTCAGGAATCTCAAGTCTCCTCTTGGTAGCTCCACTTCCTCGGGCAGCCCAGCTGGTCAGAGTCTCTTCCTCTAGCAACTGTTCATTGCTTCTGGAACCTTGGGGAGGGGCCCATACAAATTGTTTAGGTTTCAGTTTTCCCAAACATACAACATTTGTTTACTTCCTGAGTCTCATGAGCCTCCCCATCCTGGCCCCTCCTGGATGAAACATTCCAAGTGAGAGGAAATTGTTCTCCAACCAACAACCATTACTACTACTTTGATTCAAGCCACTATCGTATCTTACTTAATGGCCAGAGGTTGAAAGTTTTCTCCCTAAGGTCAGGAACAGGACAAGAATGCTGGCTCTTACCAGTGCCATTCAACACCACGCTGAAAACTGTCACCAGTTATGTTGTTTTTAACAGTCTTCATAATCGACACATCAGATACCCAAATCCATTACTGGATGGGCAGAATCTGATTTGTTCATATTTAATAATATGAAGAGCAGTCACTGCCAGGTAACAATGGTCAAGGATAGCCCACATACATAATTCCATAAGATCACACTGACGGAACTGATAAAAACATATTGGCTAGCGATTATCCATGGTAATGTAACACTGTGCATCCCTGCATGTCTAGAGATGCTGGCATCAACTCATGTGCTGTACCATCAGTTCTATAAAGTACAGCATATATATAGATAGATAGTACATAGCACTTAGTAAATGCCAATGCCCCTTCTTTGCTTATTTACTATGGCATACTTTTTATGGTTAATTCAGAGTATACTCACTCTATTTACATCAGAAATGTTTCCAGTATGGCATTCTGCCGTGGTACTCTGCATGCCATATCTTCCCAGTCTCTTGATTGCATCATTGGCTTTCATGCTTGATTTAGTCTTGTGTTTTGTTGTCCATCATAGCCATAATAGAATAGGCTGTATACTGTACAGCCCAGGTATATATGTCATTCTGTTGGATGAAAATGATCTCGATGTCACACAAAGAAATGCACAAAGTGAAAGTAGCTAGCAAGGTAATTTCTTTTTGTAAAAAGGGTACCCCAGAAACCAAACCAGTCTAGCAAGCATACATGGCCAAAGTGGCCTCTGTTTCTTATCCCTAATGCAGGTGGTGACTGTGTTTCAACCCAATGGTGGGAGTTTGACCTCACATTCTGACATGATTGGTTAATTGGCATGAAGGGAAAGAGTGTGATAGAAAGTCTCAGGAATGTATAGGAATTGGGCAAATAGCCCTGTCACAAGATAGGAGAAGCTCATGGAATATTGACCCTTGGAGCACTAACTATCATTGATAGAAAAAATATTTCTTGCAACCTCATCTTCTCAGTTTTCACAAATATACTGTACAATGTTTGCACAATGATAGAATTACCCAATGATCCATTTCTTAGAACGTATCTGTGTGACATGTAACTGGATTAGTAGTTGCTACAACAGATGAATCCAAAATAATTATGTGAAGAGCACAACAGACACAAAAATCCATGTATTATATGATCCCATGAATATGAGCTATCCAGAATAAACAAATCTACAGAGATTAAAAAGTAGAGTAGCAATTACCAGAGGCTGGAGAGGGGTTTGGGGGAATGGAGAGCAATTATGAGACACCCAGAGGGCACAGACTTCTCCTAGGACAAGGAAATGCACTTGAATTACACAGTGATAAGTGCACAACTGTGTGATTATACTAACAAAGCACTGATATATAAATGAACAAAATCCAAAACTCACAAGTAAACTTTTCCAATACCCTTCCCTAAGTTTCTGGTGGATATGCTCACTTACTAAATAATACCCTTTATAAAATGTGCATCAATTGCATCTCAGTAAAGCTTTTTTTACGACAAGAGTAAGGACCCAAATCTTATCCAGATAAGAGAAGTTCTCAGAAAAGAGGATGGAGTTGAAGACTGGTCTAAATAACATCTATGTGTCTTACCAGTCTTAAGGAGGACATAAACTTACATAATTAAAAGTGTTTAAATGAAACAAATCAAATAAAAATAGTTTTCTTAGGTTTTTTATTTATTTTTTAATGATTCTAGGAATATAACTCAGGACCTCACTCCTGCCAGGCAAGCACTTTACCACGGAGCTTTATTCCCAACCATTTTTTTTTAAACCATCATTTCCATAATGAATTCCCACGCATTCCTTAATGTCTAGGAACTCTGGAGATAATGTGCCATGCTGGACATCCTAGATTCTGAGTTCTGCTTCACTTCAAGTTTTAGTCTTTGTGGGAGAAATTCAGCAATGTTTTAGTCAGGTGGGGGAGAGAATGGACATATTGAGGGGCTGTATATGCTAATTAACTTACATCAGTTATCCCACATTTATGTGTATACCACAACATCACTTTGTATCTTACAAATACATACAACTGTAACTTGTCAATATTCAATTAATTTGTTTAAAAAGATTTATTTTTGATTATGTGTGTGTGTGTGTGTGTGTGTGTTATGTGTGTGTATGCAGACATGTGTGTGCAGATACCCACAGACTCCAGAAGAAGGTGTGTGATCTACTGGAGCTGGAGCTCCAGGCAGTTGAGAGCTGCCGGGAACAGAACTTGGTCACTCTGCAAGAACAGTTCATGCTCTTGACTTCTGAACCTTCTCTCCAGATCCTCGATAAAAATTTAAAACCAAAGTGCGAAACTCCAGCTCTTAGGAAAGACTTAGATGAGCTTTAGCTCTAGTCTCTGTCTATAACTGACACTTAAAAGCCCAGATGGCAAGGGTAATGTCTGGCTGCACAGGGAGGCACTTCTGCAGAGCCTACAGAGGGGAGTCTCATTACATTGCCAGAGTGTGAAGAATCTACCCACTGTGATTCTGAAACCAGAGTAGCAAATGTTTTGACAGAAAAAACTAACTCTTGGCAGATAATTGAAATCCTGTCCAGGATCTAGTATTCCGTGTAGATTCTTATGCAATGTCACTCATGTCCCTCTGAAATTCTAACGGAGGTAACAGCATGTGTTATTGTATTTCACTAAAAGCTGCAGGAAATACCCCATGCCACGCAGATTAAGACAGTGGATACAACAGACTATTTGTGTAATAGTGTTGAGAGCAGACATACTCCAGGGGTCAGAAAGATTTCTTATAAATTCCAGCTTCCCTTAGACAAATAAGTTTAAAGTCGATTTTCTCATCTGTGAAAACTGGTATGGACTGGCTATTTCTCAGGCAGTTAGTGGGTAAGTGATCCATTTGACCTCCACCTCTGGGCATTCAGCATAGAGGACCAATAGATCACAGAGAGCCTTTCCTTGTCACCATAACAACTTTTTACATGGTATTTTTAGATGAGTTAAAGTATACATGCACAGGTTATATGCAAATGTTATACCAGTTCAGGTAAGACATTTAAGCATACACCATTTTCACCATCCTGGAACAATCCTCCATAGATACTGAGAAAGACTGTGTAATAGGAGCAACTAAGGAAAAGACTCCAGATTGTTACACAGTTTGTAAGAGTATTTATCAATGACAAACCAACACAGAACAAATGTTCAGTCTTTTCCTGTGGGCATCTCTGTCTTCTCTTGTTTCTGTCCTTTATTCAAAGATTTCCCAGACTCCCTCACTCTGAGCCAGAGCTGCAGGTACTAGTTGACCAGGAAGTTCTTTTGAGTCAGTAGAATTGCTTCACCCTGGAAGGTGACTTCATAGATGAGTTTGAGCAGCTTGGATAAACAACAAAATTTCCCCTTATCCTAGTTGGGTAAACTCCAAAAGCACCAGTGTTTTCTTAGAATCACTTCATTGCCAGCTCCACACAATGTAGAGTGACTAGGAAGAAGTCTTAGTGAGGAATTGTCTAGATAAAGTTGGTCTGTGGGCACACCTGTGAAGGATTGTCTTGATTAATGTGGGAAGACCCAGTATACTTTGGGTGGCATCATTCCCTATGTTTTGCTCCAGGACTATATAAGGGTGAAGAAGGTGAGCTAAGCACTAGATGCATTTATTTCTCTCTGCCCTTGACTGTGCATCTGATGTGACTTGTTGTTTTAAGATCCTACCACCTTGACTTCCCTGTAATAATAGACTGTAATCTGGAATTGTGAGCTAAAATGAGCCCTTTCTCTCCTAAATTGCCTTGATCATTTTATCACAGCAATGGGAAGCAAAACTAGGACAATTCCTCTACTATGAAAGTGTTCCTTGAGTATCAGCACTGTCATAACATCATGGGAGGTCCGATAGTTGAAATGGCTATTGAGTGACTAACGGATGGGTAGTGTATACAGTGTGGATACACTGGACAAAAGGACAATTCACATCTTGGGCAGGATGGAGTGAGATAACATGAGGTTTAATTATACTACTCAGAATGGTGTGCAATGTAAAAATAGTGAATTGTTTCATTGTGTGTATTATTTTCAGAGCCTAGTAACAGAAATGGAAACGGTAATGATGCATCAGGTGAGATTAGTGCAGTTTCTACTAAGAATGCTCTCTTTATAACAAGACTGCCAGTCCCTGCTCCCTACATTTCAGTCTCTCTGTCTTGTTCCAGTCCTAACTCAATCCCTATAGAGGGGAAAATATGGGTCATCTCTTTCACAGAGATCTGTAATGTGGTGGTATTGTGTTCCCCGAAATATTGTGCACTCTAATAAACTTATCTGGGGTCAGAGACAGAGAAGCCACAATATTAAACATAGAGGATAGGCAGTGGTAGCACATGCCTTTAATCCTAGCATTCCAGAGGCAGAAATCCATGTGTTCAAGGATACAGCCAAGCATGGTGACTCACACCTTTAATCCCAGAAAGCGAGTCTTTAATCCCAGAGAGTGATGGTAGAAAGCAGAAAGGTGTATAAGGCGTGAGGACCAGAAACTAGAAGCATTTGGCTGGTTAAGCTTTCAGGCTTCTAGCAGCAGTTCAGCTGAGAGCCATTGGGATATGAGGACACAGAGGCTTCCAGTCTGAGGAAACAAGACCAGCAGAGAAGTTGGCCAGGTGAGGTTAGCTGTGGCTTGTTCTGTCTCTCTGATCTTCCAGTGTTCACCCCAATACTTGGCTCTGGGTTTGTTTTATTAATAAAGACTCTTTAAGATTCATGCTACACTGTAATCCAGTCCTGTTTCCTTGAGTCTGTGACACTTGGTTCAACAATGTGCCCCGTGAGCCCATGAGCCCCTAAATGTAGCTAACCTCCCTCTGGCAATGAGTCTAGAAATGCTGGAGGCAGATGTGACAGGACATGGCAGTCAATGGCTGCAATGCCTGCCTGATTCCTACTCTCCACTTCTTCCCTACTCTGAACTTTAATTTCTATTTCCAATCATCCAATGCTTTTATGTAGAAACAGCTATTTGTTTTATATTTAGATACTGCATTCTGTGGCTATGCTTATCTCACTGATTAGTTCTAGTAGCTTTTCTATGGACTACTTGGGATTTCCTATGTAGACAGTCAAATCACCTGAAAACAGAACAACTTTATTCCTCTTTTCTTCTTTAAATGCCTTTAATTTTACTTTCCTGCCTTATTCAGTAGTACAGTACAATGTTGAGTAGGAGAGGTAAGATCAGACATTCTTATCTTGTTTGGGGGACAAAAAAACCATTTAGTCTTTGATCATTATGTATAATATGAACAAATGATCTGTTTGTTGGATTTCTTTTGTTTTTTCAAAGCCTTTATTGTGAGGACATTAATTTAATTCCTGCTTTTCTGATTGATTTTATAATGAGTGGTGATTCGACTTGTGATTGTATTCTTAAGCCCATTCACATAGTGACTGACATGGATGAATGTTTGAATATTGACCTAGGTCTACTTAAACTCAAAGTGCCCTCCCCCCTGAAAGCTGAAGCAACCATAACTTATGACCATGAGCTTGTTCTGTTGCTTTGTGTTTAATGATGACTAAAAGTGACAGAATGTGTGCGAAGCACTCACCATGGCACCTGACCCATGGCAAGCCTTAAGAAATGTATTCTTAGTTCTTGCAAGTATCCCCACCCTCCACCTCCTACGCTGGATTGTGTCATCTAGAGTTGACTCTTCCGTGGTGCTCTAGAGGCACACAGAACATAGCAGCAGCCTACTGGCTCTTCAGAGGTTCCCTGAGGTTCCCGTTATGCTGCTCTTTTCCACAGCCTTGGACTCTCAGGCACTGCGAGACGAGCCTCCAATTCCCCAGGTTGACTCTTCCTCTGCATGTGTTTATGTGTTTTCCAAGGACAGGCAGTCCTCACAGGCTGCCTCTGTATCTGGGCTATTTGCCCCATCACTGACCTTGTACAGCACCTGCTGACTCCCTGTGTCCATCAGGATGCTTTTGGTTGCAAATAATAGACAGTCTAGAGACATGACAATTCCTCAGCCAACACACTCCGAGTTCCAGAAGCTGACTTCAGGGTTGTCAGGGACCACGTGTCACTAAGAGCCACGTTCTCTCCCATCTCTCTTCTGCAGTCCTCTCTGTGGGTCTGACGACCAAAACTGGTTTGACTCCTTATGGATACTAAATGGCAGCTGATGACAATGTCCCCACATTCAGGGATTGTTCTGTCCTCCAAACAATCAAGGAGAGGTCCTCCTTCCAGTTTACCTGGGACAACTTGGTCACTTGCAGCTCTCTCTGACCAGTGTCCATTGCACTGCAAATGGCATTTGCAAACTGCATTAGTCCTGGGTTCTTAAACTCAAACTGTAAAGAAAGCAGTTTAACATGACTGTAAGGTCTATCTTAAAGCTGGAGGGATGGCTCAGTAGGTAAGAGCACTTGCTGCTTTCACGGAGGACCAGAGATCAGTTTCCACCACCTATCTTAGTAGCTAACAACTGCCTGTAACTCCAGATCCATAGGATCTGACACCCTCTTCTGGCCTCCATAGTTACCCACACGTGTGTGCATATACACATGAAAAAAATTAAATAAACAACATTAAAAAATAAATTAAAAATCAAATCTCCCACCTTGAGCTGTAGTCAATTCCCTAAGGTATACTGCTGTTGCCTAGCAACGGCAGAGGGCAAGCCATGAAGCCCACTCTCCCCCTCCTCTGGTGTCCTAAATGCTTCCTGTATTTAGGCTGGTACTTTATGGTTTATTTCTGTCCTTGTTGGATTGTTTTATTTTCTTTGCCTGCTTTTCAAGTTCAGATAGTCTGTCCTCTCCTTGATCCATTCTATTGCTGACATAGATTTTTTTAATGTTGAGCATCTCAAAATAGTTTTTCCTTACCATTTCTATTTATGTTTTAAATTCCTCTTTCATGTTATATATCTTCTTCCTTACTTCATTCAGCAATTTGTTTGTACATTTGAATATACTTCTAATCACTATTTGGAGTTCTCTGTCTGGGATTTCATCTAATTCTTATTTACTAGATGGCATTGCTGTAGGGTTAATAATTACTAGAGGAGTTGTGTTGTCTTGTGTTTCTTGTGTTACTACATTGGGATATATGCATCTGGTCTTGTTTCATTGTGGCTTATTTTTTATCAGCTATACTTTTTTCAGTTGAAGTATTTGCAGTGTTCAAGTAGGACTTGGATGTGGTGGAATTAAGTGTGTGTTTCAGATAATATTTCCTCAGTTCAGGAACTTTGGGTATCTGGTATAAATTCTGTGTGATTTCTAGATAGGTTATTAACTGTGAGAGCAACCACAGGGCTAAATAGTGCCACTATTCAAATGCTGCACTAACCAATTAACAACAGGGCTCCTTTGCATACAAGATTGCTGGAGGATAAACAGCCAAGGATCATAGGGAGTTAGCAAGATTATGATTGGGAGGGAATTAGAGCAATCGAGGAAAGGTGTAAGTATTAAAGATATTGAGAAGAAAGAAAAATCAAGGTAGGTAAAGTCAGGCTGAGAGGGAACAGTCAGGATACTCTCAGGCCACAGATTTTAGAGATTGTTAAAACTGTGGTTATAATTAAGAAAAAGAGAAGGGGACGAGGAAGAAAGAAATAGGAAAAGATGCAGGTACAAGAGGTGGGGTGTATGATCTGTGGGCGAAGTGTATAATGAAGAAAGCCACAGAGTATACTATGTGGGGAAACACACGGGCCTACATCCTGACAGCAATACACAAATGCAAAGTCATCGCGAGACACATGCAGAAGTGGAAAGTAAATAACAGAAAATCAGAAATAGAAAAGAATGCTTGTGGAGTTCATTGCTCCATTGAGTTGAAAGATGTTGTTCTCAGAACCTTCAACTCCAGCAGGCTCCTTTTGATATGTGCTGGGGAGGAGAGACAGGGAGACGCTGGTCTCTGCGGCTTGAGTCTTTATAGTGTTCGGTTGTGTGGGGGAAACGGGAGGAAGTACGTAGTTTCCTGGATTCCTGCACTCCATCATGGCCTCTCCTGGCCCTGCAGTTCCAGTTCTTCCCTTCTGTCTAGGTCCCACTGCTCCTCTCCCCAGCTTAACTGTGCCGGAAGGTGGCCACTCTAGACGGCTTGCAGCTGGACTGCGGCTTCTCAGCTTTGCTGCCTGCTTCCCTGCCAACAACCCCTTTTGATCTTAATGACTACCGTCCATTCTTGTCAGAGAAATAGATTGCAGAAACAGTAACCTAGCATGGTCTCCCTATGCTCCAGCCTCTGACCTCCCTGACAGGCTGACTCAGACTAGCTGTGTGATGGTAATTGGTTACCTCTCACCATGCTTGCTACTTGGCCAACCTGGGGCAATGTTGACACTTTCTCTATAGGAATAAAAGCACTTGTTAGGATAAAGGGAATGAGGACTGGGAATGGAGCCAGGGAAGGAGGGAAGGTCCTATTGTAAGGATTAGGTCCCTATTACGTCACCAGCCTGCGACGGTGTCCCAGCCTAAAAAGCGGACGTGCTCTTCCACCGGTCTCTCTCTCCCTGTATTCCCTCTGTCCTCTCTGCAGTCTCTCTCTCTCTCTCTCTCTCTCTCTCTCTCTCTCTCTCTCTCTCTCTCTCTCTCCTCTCTCTCCTAATAAAGCTCTAGAAAGGTAACCATGGCTTGTGATTCTTCCGTCACCACAGCATCCAGTGTCGAGCGCCACCACTTAACCAACACCTATCACAAATTCTTTTGGTATTGGAAGCAGACCACCCTCACATTGAATTTAGTGATAGTAGGGAGGAGAGGATTCCAGCAAGCTACATGAGAGAAAGAGATCAAGTGTAACCAGGTAGGTCTGGCAAGACAAGGCTGCCTGGCTCCTCAAGTACGGCATCCATGTGATGTCCCATGCAGTTGCGGGTCTAGGCCAAAGACAGCATAGACAACTTGTATAGAGCCTACAAATCAGACAGCACTCCTGATTGAGCTTGCTTTCTTGTTCTTCCATATGGCAAACTCAGTAAGATGACACACGTTTGCAATCCCAACACTGCAGAGGTAGAAGCGAGGAGTATCACGGGCTTGAGATCAGTCTGGGCTAAATAGTAAGACTGTTTCAGCATCCATATAAACAGTAAAGAAAGGTCCTATTCCTGCTGGTCTAAAGACAAGGAGCTGTGCTCACTTTTACACAATACAAAGAGACCCCTTCATTCTTGCTTGGTGGGAAGGAGCTGCCGTGAATTGCTAGTGGTCGCAACCCCTTCGTGGTTGAAAGACCCTGTTACAGGGGTCACATATCAGATATCCTGCATATCAGATATTTACACTAGGATTCACAACAGTAGCAAAGTTACAGTTATGAAGCAGCAATGAAAATAATTTTATGGTTGGGGATCCCCACAACATGGGGAACTGGATTAAAAGATCACAGCATTAGGAAGGTTGAGAAGCATTGTGCTGGACAGATCTCACTAGCAAAGGGGAGTCAGCAACAAGTAGAGTCTTCTCAACTCCTTCCCACAAAGACTCCCAATAGAGCTGCTTTACCAGCTGCACTGTTTCCACACAAGCTGAGTGGATATGAGAAACTATGTCTCAATAACCTTCACAAAGTACGAGCAACACATAATCATTGGTTAACATAATTCCTCTGTAGTGAGATGGGGAAAATGTGTATTCTCTAAATTTCTTCTGTACAATTTCTATGTTTAGAAATTATAGCCCCAAGGGTGCTTGGGTTAGAAGGTAGAGTCCTTAGTTTGCAGAAGACAGAGGGAGCGGGCAGAACCATGAAACTGAGGAAGTGGCAAATGAGGGAACCCAGGGAACTAAGAGATGGATTTCACAGAGATTATGACACAACACAATGTAGGCAGCAGATGCTTGGGGCAAACTTACTCAGTTCTCTGAGGGGCATGGAGATCATAGGAGAGATCTGCTCAGAGCAGGCCTTACTTTAAGGTGGGACTGCTTCTGAATTGCTACCTGTGTCTTCAATTCACAATCATTCTGAAATAAATCCTAGATCTAATCCTAGGTATAATACTTGTATTTGTTAATGTTTCAATATATGTCCAGAAATTAAAATAATACTATCACTATAGCACTTAAAATTAATACTCTTAGTAGAACTTCCTAGTTTTCTCATGCTTATTTTCACAGTCTGGTTGAACCAAGTCTATAGGTAGCTACTGAAGTTGCATACTGGTCGAGGATACTGATGGCTCTTTAAAGTCTTCAATTTCTTTAAAAATACAATTCACTAATTCTTTGAGAATTTTCTATATGCACACCATTGTACAATATTTTGATCACATTCATCCCCAATTCCTCCTCCTAACTCTCCCTAGAGCCACTCTAACCCACCATTTTACTCCTCTCAACTTCATGCCTTCTTTGTTGTTGTTTTTCCCCCACTAGGTCCAATTTGTGCTCCCCATATAGTCATGGGTGTGGAACCATCCACTGGAGTGTAGTGGACCTACCAGGAGCACACTCTTTTAAAGAGACTCTCCCTCCTCCAAGCCAACAACTGACAATTGCAACTCAGTTGGGGTGGAGGTTCTTGAGTTCCTCCCTCCTCCATGCTGGAATGGTGACTGGCTTGATCTTGTGCGGGTCTTGTGTCGTCATCCACAGCAGCTGTGAGGTCATGAGTGCAGAGGTCCTGTCCCATTCAGAAAACACTCGTTTTCTCTGGTCCTCCTCAACCTCTGGCTTTTACAATATTACCACTCCCTCTTCCAAGATAATCCCTGAGTCTAGGGAATAGAGGTGTGTGGTGGTTGGGAAGAAAATGGCCCTCAGAGGGAGTGGCACTATTAGGAGGTGTGGCTTTGTTAGAGTAGGTATGGCCTTGTTGGAGGAAGTGTGTCACTGTGGGAGCGGGTTTTGAGGTCTCTTTTGCTCAAGCTTCCCTCAGTGTTACTGTCAGTTGACTTCCTGTTGCCTGCAATATGTAGCATTCTCAGCTCCAGCATGTCTGCCTGCACACCACCATGCTCCCCACCATGATGATAATGGACTGAACCTCTGAAACTGTAAGCAAGACACCCCAATTAAATGTTTCTTTTATAAGATTTGACATGGTCATGGTGTCTCTTCACAGCAGTAAGAACCCTCACTTAAGACAGGGTGACACAGGTGTCCCATTTGTGGTTGAGCACTCCACAGACATTTATTCTCTGCACTTTAAGAAGCCTTTAGTTTTCAATAGTATCTCCTTTAGCTCCCCATTTCCCTCTTACAATTTCAAATTGCTGAAAAATGAGATTATTTGCCTGATCCAGTTTTCCAGTCCAGATGATTTCATCCCTGTGACGTCATCGAGCAACATAAAGAACACTGATAAGTGAGTCAAGAAACTTGACAGATTGGAGCGCTTATCGGGTAACATTTTCAGAACAGGTCATACAATGTGTTTTCTTAAGTGTTGGCAGCTGACAGTTATTGGCTAGACAAACATTCTCAGTGGGATTGCCTCCCACAACTCTCACAAGACAGGATGTGATTTTAAAGGGTGAAAAGTCTTTGATCTTGCCAGGAGTAGTAGAGCACAACCTTTATCCCAGCACTCAGGAGACAGAGACACATGGATCTCTTGAGTGTGAAGTGGGCCTGGTATACAGAATGAGTTCCAGGACAGTCAAGAATACACAGAGAATTCCTGTCTCACCCCCGCCCCCCAAGAAAACCTTAATCTATAAAACACAGTTAAGCATATATCTTTACATAATATATGTATTACATATTTATTATTTATAAAATATATGTTATGATTACATATTAAATATCATGTATGAATATCATGCATGATTCTCATATAAGATTATCTATAACAACATACATTATATATAATATATGATGTGTTTTTTATTATTTAAACAGATAAGCAGCGTATGTGGTATTGAAATTTTATGGAATGGATAATTAGAAATAAAATCCAAAAAGTTAGGGGACAATAGACCGGGCAATGGTGTTGCATGCCTTTAATCCCAGCACTCAGGAGGCAGAGGCAGACAGATCTCTGTGAGTTCAGAGGCCGGCCTGATCTACAGAGAGAGTTCCAAGACAGGCACCAAAAGTATACAGAGAAACCCTGTCTTGAAAAACTTAAAAAAAAAAAAAGTTAGGGGACAGTATCCTAGATCTATTAACTCTCTAGAGGTTACATACAGCTCTCGGATGACAGTTGTGTTAAGAGCAGCAACAGGCAGGGCAATCATGGAGATTACTGCTGTGGAAGAATAAAACCATCATTAATTCAACTCACATTCAATAAAACGTGTGCTAAACTTGGACACTCTATGCCCTCCAATGGCCTATATGTCAAGGGCTTGGTCCCCACGTCTACTGAGAGTTGGTAGAATCTGTCTTTTGTTGGTAGTGGTATTTTTTATCTCTCTCTCTCTCTCTCCCTCTCCCTCTCCCTCTCCCTCCTCTCTCTCTCTCTCTCTCTCTCTCTCTCTCTCTCTCTCTCTCTCTCTGTCTTTCTCTCTGTCTCTCTCTCTGTGTATGCATGTATATCTGTTTGTGAGTACAGACATTGTTAATCCCCCCAAATGAGAGTAAAGACCACTGGCCACAAATTACGGACAAATTAAAGCAAGCTTTATTCTGTGCATAGCAGAGCCAGTCTAGCAGCTGCCCCCCCCCCAAGACTGGGTTGGAGAGAGCAACCCTGGGCCAATTATTCAAGCTTCTTTTATAGGGCAAAACCACAGGGTAGGAAATTTTGCAAGCAAACATGGTTACCGACCCTTCTATGTTCGCAGGTGTGGGGTGCAGCCCAATTCCAAAAACCAGAAACTTAAGTTTTACAGCAAACGGAAACGTAATTCAGGTACAGTTACAGTAAATAGAAACCTAACTTAGCTAGAATCTTTAAATGGCCCCCAGGACAAAATGGAGTTGGTGTGGTTTCTAGGCATGTACATCCCACAGCCTTCGTGTGGAGGTTGGAGACAACCTCCAGTGCTACTCTTCATCTTCCCCCTTGTTTGAGAGAGGGTCTGTTGCTGTTTCTGTCTGTGTGTGCAAGGTGCAACCCATGAGTTTCCAGGGATTCACCTGACTCCCCCTCATATCCCTCCATGGGAGTTCTGAGGTTACAGATGTGTGCTACCCTATCCACATTTATGTTGCTTCTAGGGATACAAACTCATATTCTCATACTTTCATGGTATGGTAGTTTGGATGGGAGTGCTCCTCATAGCCTCCTATATTTGACTACTTGGTCCCCAGTTGGTAGAACAATTTGGGAAGGATTAGGAAGTGTAGGCTTGTTGGAGGAAGTGTGTCACTGGGGAGAGGCTTTGATGTTTCAAAAGACCCGTGCTATTCCCAGTCAGCTCTCTCTGCCTAGTGGTCCAGTCTCAAGATGTGAGCACTCAGCTACTGCTCGGCTGCCATGCCTGCCTGCCTGCTGCCAAGGTCCCCACCATGATGATCATGGACTCTCACTGTCTGCAACCACAAACCCCAAATTAAATGCTTTCTAGGTTGCCTTGATCATGGTGTTTTATCACAGCAATAGAAAAGTCACTAAGACAAGTGCTTACCCATTGAGACATTCCCCCACTCCCCCTTTTTCTTTGTGAGTCAGTGTTATAAGCATTTCATTAGAGTGATGGAAAGCTAGCTCAATAAAAAAGATAGCAAACAGCAATGAGTTACTGACATTGTACGCCAAGTAGAATTAACACTTGCCTTCTTTCATTAGCTCTGTAATTAATCAATATCAGCCACATGGGAGCCAAAGGTATCTGGACTGCCATTGTCATCCCTAATCCATCTCCTCTTTACCTTGCTTGCATATTCGCAGTTCTCAGAAGACGAATACCTAACCCAGATCCTCTGTGCTCAGGAGTTTCCTATGTCTTTCATTCACTTCCTCCAGGGCTCAGGGCCACTGTCCTCTCCCCAGCACCTTCCCATCAGAGAAATCTGTGGCACCAAAGCTCTCCCATAAACCTGGACAAATATGTCATGAATAGATTATGTTCTTTGGCAGGGATGGTGCAGGATGTTGGGGCTGCTGCAGGACCAACTCCACCTGTCTTAGTTAATGGTCTATGGCTGTGAAGACACCATGACCATGGAAACTCATGAAGGAAAGCATTTAATTGGGGCTTGCTTACATTCAGAGGTTTAGTCCATTATCATCATGTCGGGAAGCATGGCAGCATGCAGGCAGGCATGGTGCTGGAGAGGTAGCTAAGGGTTCTATATCCAGATCAGCAAGCAGCATGAAGAGAGAGTGACATTCCACCACCAATGACATATTTCCTCCAATAAGGCCACGCCCACTCCAACAAGGCCACACCTCCTAATCTCTCTCACGTAGCACCACTCTAATGATTAAGCAATCAAACATTTGAGCCTACGGGGCCATTCCTATTCAAAGCACCACAGCACCTGACTGTAGGTTAAGAGTTGAGTGGAGGACATGGGTGCAGGGGTAGAAGATGCCATCTTAGGTAAAAGGAACCAAGGTCAGAGAGACGAGCTCTCCCACCTAGGGCTTGGTGAAAGTACCAGCCTATACGGTCTCTAGTGCTTTATGAGTTATGGGATCCTTTGATGTCTGTTTAGCCTTAGAACATGCCATAAGCCAGACAAGGGCATCATCACTGACCCCATTACATAGTTGGTGAAACTGAGGCACAGAAGCTTAACAACTAGCCTAAGATCACTGATCTTTTTCTTCCCTGTTTTTCGTTTTAAATAACTTCATTTTATGTATGAGGAAGCTGACCTTCAGTGGGACCAAACAGGGAGGTGGAGCTTGACTGGCTTCCTGGGTCCCTAAGACCCATGTAGGCAAGAAAACTCCAGGCTACTGATGACCTACCCACTGGCTATAAGGTGTTAATTCTAAGGTCCTGCCAGGGTGATACAGCCACTGTCCTACCTCCCTGATGCAAGAGCAGCAAATGACCAATCCAGTCTGATCCGACTGGAAACAATAGAGTTGGGAGTTGGGTGTAAAATGAGGAAATGTGGCTAAGAGCCCTGTGGAAGGACCACAGTCAGGGTTGTGAGATTCAGGCTAGCGTCCTTCTCCAACAGGGCATGTGGGTCATTGTGGCCTAACTCCCCTTCCCTCCCTTAATCCCTCATAACTCCTCTAAAACCCCCAACCCTCTCCTTCTCTGCCTCCCCAACCACCCCTGACCCAGTGTTCAGAGGTGGAAATGACAGTGTCTGTAGCAGAAATATTTTCTGACTTCCATCCATTTGGTTTTATTGCAAGGTTATAAGCCAGATAATGATCTCAGACAGGTTGAAGGGTCCTGTGTCTTTTGAGCATCTTGGTGTATAAATGTTAAAACTCCGCAGAGAAAAACACTGCTCTGCGTTTGAAGCATCCACTGGTGCCATCAGTCCCTGATCTAAGCTGGCTGTGTGATATAAATCTCCATGGAAGGGCAATCTGTTCTCACAGTTTCTGCCCATCGTGATTCTAGCTGGATGGAGTGACATGTTGGGTTCCTGCGAGTTTGCTTTGAAGCTGAGCATTTCTCTGGTAGTTGTGGCTGTGTGGATTCTGGTAATTGAATCAAGGCTGAGAGATAAAGGTGGCTAAATACTGCATGATCCTTCAATATGTTTTCAAGTAAAGCAGACTGGGGTATGGCAGAGGTCTCTGAGTTTCTTAGAAGGTTCTTCTTCATTGTCAGACATGCTTTGGGGACTAGAATGCTGCAGAGACAGGCTAGACAATGAACCTTACATTCTAGGGGATCCCATGCCAAAGGGAAAGAAATTTTATGTGTGTTCTATGAGGTAGGCCATCTAACTTAGTTCCTTTAAATGTGTTTTCCCAGCTAGTTAAACAGTGGGTCTTGCCTTTATCTAAAGTGCAGTGATGCCATGAAGAAGCAGACTTCAGATGTACAGAGTAGACCTGAGTTCAAACCTGATGCCAGCACATTAGCTGTATGACTTAGACAACTTACTAAACTGCCCCCTGGCACATTTTCCAACCCATAAATTGAAGGTAAGGCCATGTCATTAATAAGATTCTCTAAGCCTTCAGTGGGACAAGGCATAGAAAAAGCTCAGCCCAACCCCTGACATGAGGTAGATACACATAAAGGACAGTCTTGTTTCATTATTTAATAAGCACTTTTTTTTTTTACTGATACGAAACAAATGTCACTCTTTCAAAGGAATATCTGTTACATAACTGGAGGGGTGAGTTTCTCTTTTCTCAGAGTGGAGTCTAGGACTTTTGGGTTACAGTGACTCATCAGACAAGGAGGAGTCCTTCCATTTGGGTGTGGCTTCTGTGGGGACCGCTAGAGTGTTCATAAGGACACTAGGCATTCCTCCTGCAGTGCATCCCTTCTCCTCCTCCTTGGACTCTGACCTATGAAGTTGCAGAGGTGGGGGATCTGCTGGTTCTTTTCATTTTAAAAATGCTTTAAAGGGAAGCTTCACCATCCTAGAATCCAAAGCATGTGGCAGCGTCATGGGACCATAAAGGTAAATAAAATGACTCATCCACTTCCCAACAGATGTTTGTATTTGTACAACTATTCTAGCAGG